>NC_079216.1:4919310-5147949 GCF_029633865.1 Lampris incognitus | reverse complement strand
GGGAGGGAGGGGAGGGGAGGGGAGGGGAGGGGAAGGGGAGGGAAGGGAGGGGAGGGGAGGGGAAGGGGAAGGAAGGGGAGGGAAGGAAGGGGAGGGGAAGGGAAGGAAGGGGAGGGGAAGGGGAAGGGAAGGGAGGGAAGGGGAGGGGAGGGGAGGGGAAGGGTAGGGGAGGGAGGGGAGGGAAGGGGAGGGGGAATGGAGGGGAGGGGAGGGGAAGGGAAGGGGAGGGGAATGGAGGGGAGGAAGGGAAGGAGGGAAGGAAGGGAAGGGAGGGAGGGAGGGGAGGGGAGGGGAGGGGAGGGGAAGGGAAGGGGAAAGGGAAAGGGAAGGGGAAAGGGAGGGAAGGGGAGGGGAGGGGAGGGGGAGGGGGAGGGAGGGAAGGGGAGGGGAGGGGAGGGGAGGGGAGGGGAGGGGAAGGGAAGGGGAAGGAAGGGGAAGGGAAAGGGAAGGGGAAAGGGAAGGGAAGGAAGGGAGGAGGGGAGGGGAGGGAGGGAGGGGCAAATTGTTTAATTAAATACTAGAACGAGCCAGTGTATTTAACTTAATTTAAGATTTGCATTTTGCATGGGAGCGTCACCAACGTGACCTAAACACATCCTGGGTACACACAGGACAGGATATACGGACGCTCCGTCCACAAGTTGTAGTTCCAGTACTTAATTAGATCATTTTAGGTACAGGTATGATGCAACAATCGTTAGGAATGATAAAAAACAAACAATGAAAATAAGACTCAGGCTGAAAAAAACCCCTGAATTTCCCTTTAAATATATATATTTTTAATGTGGTTCAGCTCATGAACCTACTAACTCAAACTTTTTAAAAAATGTCTCTTTCGGATTTTTCCACCTTTTTCTCCCCAACTGTACCCGGCCAATTACCCCACTCTTCCGAGCCGTCCGGTCTCTGCTCCGCCCCCTCTGCCGATCCGGGGGAGGGCTGCAGACTACCACATGCCTCCTCCCATACATGTGGAGTCACCAGCCGCTTCTTTTCACCTGACAGTGAGGAGTTTCACCAGGGGGACGTAGCAAGTGGGAGGATCACGCTATCCCCCCACCCACCCGAACAGGCGCCCCAACTGACCAGAGGGGGCGCCAGTGCAGTGACCAGGACACATACCCACATCCGGCTTCCACTCGCAGACACGACCAATTGTGCCTGTAGGGAACCCAGAGGTAACACAGGGATTCGAAACCCGAGATCATCCACAGTGTTTTTAAAATAACGTGCTACGTCTCCCTGGCGAAACTCCTCACTGTCAGGTGAAAAGAAGCGGCTGGCGACTCCACATGTATCGGAGGAGGCATGTGGTAGTCTGGAGCCCTCCCCGGATCAGCAACCAACCGGGGACAGCGTGGAAGAGTGGGGTGATTGGCCAAGCACAATTGGTAGAAAAACGGGGGCGGGGGGGACGTCCTGGGACTTCTGCCTAAGAACCTGGTGAACTGATTGACAGTAAGTAGGGACCAATGGAGGCTCTGGCTTGCAAAGAGCCCTCCTGATTGGCTGATAAGGGGTCAGTACAGAGAAATTACTCTGTCTCCATCTGAAGTGCCTAGGGCAGCTACAGGATAGCTGGTGGGATGTAGAAGGAGTTTGGCTAAATAATGAATACAGCCATCTGTTCTCATTGGCTTTTAGCTAGTTAGTTAATTTCTTTGGCGGTTTGGCTGTGTCACAACCGTCCTCTTTGGGTAAGGTCTCAGTCTCAATGGATTTATAACTGCAGGTCTCAGCAGTAATCTCTTGGTCTTGTCCTGCCCACGAGAAGGTCTGTGAACTTTCTGAATGCATCACACCATCCTAACCTGAGCATGTGTGCCCGTGTCGTGAGCCCGTCCCCCTCTCTCTATCTCGCTCGTTCTCACTTCCCAGGACAAATGTTTCTTCCTTTATGCAGAAAAAGAAAGCCACTTCTTCTTCATCATTATACAGGTTACAACGAAATGTGTTTCTGTTGTGTAGGAGCAGTTTGGAAAAAGGGATTTAAGAAAAAAGTTGATTGTTGATGAGCCGTGACATTAAAAAAATGAAAATGTACTGTAAACAAAAGCAGGCCTAGTTGAAAATAACATATTGAATATCGCCCACCAGCTCATGTTTGGAGCAGTAGGACATTGCAGATGGGCCAGAAAGGAAGTCTGGCAAACAGCAACTGAGCTATTCTGACAGTCTGTGCTGCATAAGACTGCAGGCTAGAATTATCTACTTGGATAAAAACTGAATGTGCATGGATCAAACTCGCCTTGGCAATGAAATCAATAATCAATGAGTACAGTATCTGTTACCCATGAGAAAGTCTGGTGGTCCCTGAAGTAGATACAAGCACTGCTGGTTCATTGCTATTTATTATTTGAGGTTTACAATGCATCCCATCACTTTTCCTTGTATCTGAAACGACTTAGGGTCCTGTGATGGCCTGGCAGCCTGTCCAGGGTGTCTCCCCGCCTGTCGTCCAATCACTGCTGGGATAGGCTCCAGCATCCCCACAACCCTGGGAGCAGGATAAGTGGTGTGGCTCGATGGAGGAGCAGTTGGCAGCTGCAGCGCCCGGGGACCAACTCCAGTTCTTCTTTCCATTGGGCTATATACAAATAAAATTGACTTGACTTGCTCAGGGGCACAGGCAGGAGTATTAACCCGTAACCATGCACGTCTTTTGAAACCAGAGAACCCGGAGGAAACCCACGCAGACACGGGGAGAATATGCAAACTCCACAAGGAAAGGATCTGGGAAGGCCTGGGGTTCGAACCCAGGACCTTGTTGCTGTGATGTGACAGGGCTAACCACCGGGCCACCATGCTGTCCTGACTGATAGACTGTCTGATGACCATGGATCATCCCTCTCTCTCTTTTGACCGCCTGATGACTTCAGAGCCTGTTTGTGATGCGTCCTGTTGTACCTTGGACACAGTCCCACCCTCCTGGAGATTTATGCTATCATTTGCGCTGTTCTTGTTTAAAATTGCTTTTATACTATTTGTTCATCGCTATGACAACTTCAGCATCCCTCTCATCATTTATCTTGCTCTTCTTTCTCGCTCTCTGTGTGAACGCCGTGTTTAAGTCTGCCTCACTTCTTGTGTGTATGTGAACCCTTCTCTGCAGGGCCCCGCTGAGCAGAGCTGGTTTGTGGCGCGGGGTCCCGCCTGCTCTTGACTACATCTGTGGGGTTCCTGATGTTGACTTGGATGGTCACAGATTCACTAAATCTGCCTTACACTCTCTTTGCAAGTTTATTATCCAGCACATTTGAATTTGCTAAATTTCATGCAATTAAACTGTATGTATTCTACATTACCTTGCTCTGTGTAATCTATGACGTTGCATTATAATTCTGTTATTTTTGTGTACTTTGTGCATTTGACAACTATTGCATGTCTGTCCATCGTGGAGAGGGATTTCCCCACTGTTGCTCTTCCTGTGGTTTCCCTCATGTTTTTTCCTAATAAGGTCTGTCTTGGAGTTTTTCCTCATTCGGGTCTAGGGTCCAAGGATAGGAGGTGTCGTATGTCATATATTGTCATATATATTGTTGTATGCCTGTATGGATTGTAAAGCCCTTTGAGACTATCTTGTGATATTGGCTATACAAAAAAAACTTGTTTTGACTTGACTTTTTGCAAAAAAAAATTTTCTAGAGGAAAAAGCATTTATCTACGGTGTCTCGCCATCCTGTCTTAAAGTCTATGCTGACCAGCTGGCTCCAATCATCACGCAGATCTTCAACAGATCCCTGGAGCTGTGTGAAGTCCCCTCCCGCTTCAAATGCTCCACCATCATACTAGTCCCCAAGAAACCCTCCATCACAGGACTGAATGACTACAGGCCTGTTGTGTGGTGTTCCCAACACAAAATATTAACCAGTGTGGGTTGGTTGGTTCTGAATGTGCACATTCAAATGTGATTGGTGCTGAATGAGGTGGAGGTCAGCTATTGGTTGTTCCTGACGAGTATATAAGGCAGAATCGCCACCAGGGCGTTCTCTTGGTACTCCGCTCTACTCGGGATAGCTAGGTTGTTACAGCGTAATAATAAATATACTACGTTACTGTCATAAGTCTGCCGTGTGCACTTTCCAGTTATCTACTTAAACAGTTTTAGAACAGTATTAGTGTTTCATACACCACATGTTGTTTTGACGTCTGTGGTCATAAAGTCTTTCAAACGACTGGTGTTGGCCCTCGTGAAGAATGTCACAGGACACCTGCTGGACCCCTGCAGTTTGCCTACTGGGCAAACAGGTCAGTGGATGTTGTAGTCAACATCAGAATGCGTTACATTCTGTAACACCTTGACTGCCCAGCGACATATTTAAGGATCCTCTTTGTGGACTTCAGCCGAGCGTTCAACACTATTATTCCAGAAATCCTCTTCTCCAAACTCTCACAGCTCACTGTATCCCCCACCATGTGTCAGTGGATCACCAGCTTCCTGACAGGCAGGAAACAGTAGGTGAGGCTGGGAAAGTCACTTCTGGTATACAGGCAGTCAGCACTGGTGCTCCCCAGGGATGTGTCCTCACCCACTGCTCTTCTCCCTCTACACCAATGACTGCACCTCCAAGGACCCAACTGTCAAACTACTGAAGTTTGCAGATGACATTACGGTCATCGCACTCATCCAGGATGGCAAAAAGTCTGCATATTGGTGAGAGGTTGAGCAGCTGGTGCTCTTGTGCAGTCAGAACAACTTGGAGCTGAACATGCTCCAACTTGTTCTGGAAAAGTCAGTTTCATCTGTGGAGATGACATTGGACTTTAGGAGACACCCTCAGCCCTGCTCCTCCTCACAATATCCAACAGCCCTGTGTCAACTGTGACGACCTTCAAGTTTCTAGAAACTACCATTTCCAAAGACCTGAAGTGGGAGACCAACATCAACTCCATCCTCAAATAGGCCCAGCAGAGAATGTTCTTTCTGCTGCAATTGAAGAAATTGGTCTGTCCCAGGAGCTGTTGAGCCAGTTCTACACCACAGTCATTGACTCTGTCCTGTGCACATCCATCATGTTCTGTTTGGAGCAGCAACAAAACAGAATAGAACAGACTACAGTGAACAGTAAGGACAGCAGAAAAAAAATCATTGCAGTCCCCTGCCCACCCTGCAGGACTTGTATACCTCTAGAGCTGGAAATGCGCAGGCAGAATCAGCACAGACCCCCCTACACCCAGGACACACTCTGTTTGAACTCCTACCCTCTGGCAAGCACTACAGACCAATGTGCACCAAAACCACCAGACATAGGAACAGTTTTTTCCTACAGGCTATCTCTCTCATGAACACTTAACATTATGGTGCAAGAATAGACACTTATTATGTTAATATGATGCTTTGTAAATAGCCCCATCTAGTCAAGATGTCTCACCTAGTAAATATCTACAATGTGCACTATCTCTTTAAACCAGATGTGCAATACAAATGTTTGTGCAATACAAATGTAAATATACATTCAACCGCTGTACACTGCTTACAAATTATTGCTGTTATGCCTGTGGTTGTAACATAGGTATATAATTAGTATGTAGTTGTGAGGTGGATCGTAAGTGAACATATAGTGCATACTTCTGGTACATAAGCTAATATAGTGTCAGTATATAGTATTGTATATGGGCATGATGGGTTGTGGAGTCATGGTATGGTATAGTGTATGGCCAATATTGTATATAAGAAATATGGCATAACATATGGCATAGGTTGTTGATTACTCAACCCCAAATAAACTCGGTATAGTAGTGACATACCTGTTGTGCATACATGCTTGTCTCTAATGTCCAGTTGTTGTTCCATTTATTTCTTCTGTTTTTTCTTTTTAGTTTTAGTTTAGTTTAGTTTTTTGTGTGAGTGATGTATGCAAGTGCTCGAAGCTGCTGTGAACTGGAGTCAAATCCCTCATGTGCATAGACACACTTGGCCAATAAACTTGATTCCAATTCTGATTCTGATTCTTTAAATTAAAAACACTGACACTGTAATGGTGTCAGAGGTCTGTAAATGGGCAGGTCCATGTGGTGCTGGGTGGCAAACCAACTTGCAGGATAGTGGTAGAAAGAGGGTGTTGGACATGGGTATGGATGGAGGAGGAGGAGGCACAGGTCCTGTGACACCAGAACTCCTTTCTTGAGCCTTCCAGAGGTGTCGTGGGCCCAATTCAGAGAAAACATCCACGCCCATTTGATGACCCCGCTGAACGACTCCTGCCTGTATTCTTAGTGGTTGTAAAGGTCAGTAGCCAAATGAGCCATCTGGACCTTCATGTAGATTTTATGACGCAATTTCTGATGACCTCTCCTTAAGGGAGAAATTGGTTAAGTTGTTTTGGTTGAACTGGGCTTCCATGTGTAGCCCTTAATTATCAACACAAGGGATTAAACATCAGATCCTGTGCATTACTTAAGAATCCTCAATGTTAAGAAGATTTGACAGTTGATATAGTTTTTCTACTTCTCTCTTCACCTCTCACTCGTATTCTGTATTCTATCACTTGGTATTTTCAATGTGGTTTCATCTGAGGTAGAATTTCACGGAAACACCATCAGCAGAGATGCAAGTAAGGTGATATCTATCAGCTTTAACCTGCTCAAACAAGTCAATCTTTAGATAAAGTTTTTTAAGTGTTTCTGATGTGTCAGCTTTGCTTTTCTGGGTGGTCAGTTAGCTAAAATATGTCTAAGACGAACTAAGTTTAGCTCCACTGAAACACTGCTAAAGCATCTATTTTACAATGTCAACGTTTAGCGTCCAATACATCGATTTTTGACAGGTAATGGGAATTTGCTTATTTTACTGCACAAAATATTTGGTGTGTTCCAGGACCAAATGTGTCTCCACAGGACAGCCACAATGTGGAAGAATTTGTGAAGCCCTGCTGTGAACCAGCAAGTGGTGTGCTGGGAAAGTGTCCAAATTCCATCTGAAATTCATCCATCCATCCATCCGTCCGCTATCCAAACCGCTTATCCTGCTCTCAGGGTCGTGGGGATGCTGGAGCCTATCCCAGCAGTCACTGGGCGGCAGGCAGGGAGACACCCTGGACAGGCCGCCAGACCATCACAGGGCCAACACACACACACACACACACACACACACACACACACACACACACACACACACACACACACACACACACACACACACACACCTAGGGACAATTTAGTATGGTGATTCACCTGACCTGCATGTCTTTGGACCGTGGGAGGAAACCGGAGCACCCGGAGGAAACCCACGCAGACACGGGGAGAACATGCAAACTCCACACAGAGGACAACACCGAGACAACCCCCAAGGTTGGACTGCCCCGGGGCTCGAACCCAGCACCTTCTTGCTGTGAGGCGACCATGCTAACCAATGCGCCACCGTGCCGCCGATACAATTGCAATACAACAGAATATAAAAGCCCAAGGACTGTCATGCCCTTTTAAATTACAGAATGCCTGATCATGGATGCAATTTACTCTGTAAATTGGCTGTGGATTTATGGCCTAATGACATATTATTTGTGCTAGAACTCACTTGCAGTATACAGTAGTAAGGCATTCATGACTGCTGCATTTTAGTAGTAGGCTTACACTGAATTACTTACATCTGAAACTGATTTAAATAAATATCAATAAGTTCATATTTGTATCACTCGTGTTGCTTCTTCATAATTGTCTCCTAATTCTTGGTGTCATAGTGGACGGCAGTGTGCTGTGGTAGAATAAAGTTTTGTGAGACATTGTTCTCACCGTCCTGACCAGTCCTGACACACTGACCTGGACAGGCCTCTCCACGGTGCTGCTGGGAGCTTCCACGGAGTCCCTCACAAAGAAGTTCTCCATCACGTCCATCTCCATGCACTCCTGTCTGCACACCGGGCAGCGGATCACATTGACTGGAATCAAACAGGAACACATGCATGTGTGTGGGCTTAACATTAGTACTTGTTATGGTGACAAATGGAAAAAGCGAGGGACAGCTATCAGCAGAAAGTCAAAGCAGGATGCCTGGAGAGACTGACTGAATAGAGATGATGGATGGATGGATGGATGGATGGCGGGGTATGATAAGCAACTGTCAACAGCACGAGTGTTTCTTAGACACATTTGCAAGATGGAACAATATAAAAATTCGACAAAAAGGCGACACAGCAAACGGTGACTGTAATGGCCAGGTACATTTAGCCTATTAACAACGCTACTCATCAGAATCAGAATCACTTTGTCCTTTCATTTCATGCACTTGCACACATGAAATGAAACAACATCATTTCTCACAGCCCACAGCAGTGCAACACAAAGACAAAAACACATATCCAAGCACTACAAGAACACATATATCCAAACTAAGACACATATCTAAAAGAAAAGAAAAAATCACTGTCCAGGAGAACGAACGCCAGCCAGGATGACTGTCGGAACTGCCGGTCTGCATGGGCTAGCAGTTAGCTTAGCCTGCCCTGCTTCCATATCCTGTCCGACTGCTCTCGGTGTTTCCTCTTTGGGCGCAGCGCCGGTCAGGGCCGTGGTCCTTGGGCCCACCAGACGCAGGAGACCAAGCTCCCTCAGCCGATCCAACACCAGCTCTCCCAGCCAGACACCTTCGACACACCTCCCCCTACTCCACACTAAAAACACAGTCAAGGCTAGGCGAGGCCACCGCCAGACCGCTCTCGGTGTTATCAGAACTGCTGGTCTGCATGGGCTAGCAGTTAGCTTAGCCTACCCCGCTTCTGCATCCTGTCAGACCGCCCTCGGTGTTTCCTCTTTGGGCACAGCTCCAGGCAGGGCCGTGGTCCCTGGGTCCACAGGATGCAGCAGATCAAGCTCTCCCAGCCGATCCAGTGCCAGCTCTCCAAGCCATCAAACCAAGACAAACTTAGATGCAGACATGGACAAAGACACTGCATGGACAGACGGTACTGGGTGAGGCCGCTGCAAATGTGAATTTGCGCCGCCTTCTTCCCACACTTCCACATTATCATGCTTTTATAGTTGCGTTACCAAGATCTACCAACTCAATTTCCAGTATATTACTTTCTGCTTTTACATATAAATATACATCTCTTTATAGGCACCAAGTACTTTGGTTTAGTCAAGTTCTTTATATTTTGTATATTCCCTATAGTTTTTGCTTTATATTCTTACTATTGTGTGTATTTTTGATACGGTGTGCCTTTGGATTATGCGAGCTGTAATAATGCTTTAATTTCCCTTGGAGTCATTAAAGTGTCTGGATCTGGATGGCTCATTTTGATACCTGTCTGGTAATTCAAAATTGGTTTATTACAAATTATTACAGTTGTGGAAAGTTATCACATGGACTTTTAAGGATATACAATAACTGTCACTTTGTTTCCGCTCTACAGAGAGGTCATAGGGCAGGGTGAGCTTCAGATCCGATACACCGGCATCTTGATTTAGGACACTTAGGATAGAGCAAGTACATGCTGAACCGGGGCCCTTCATTTAAACAACAGTCTCTCTGATCAATACCAAATGCTATCTGATTTATTCTATGAACAAAACGCCCACATTGTTCAAATTGATTGATTGAGTTATGTTTTCAGCCTGTATACCCATTTGCCCCACACAAAATCTATTGCTACTACTACTACTACTACTACTTTTGGCTGCTCCCGTTAGGGGTCGCTACAGCAGATCATCTGTTTCCATCTCTTCCTGTCCTCTGCATCTTCCTCTGTCACACCAGCCACCTGCATGTCCTCCCTCACCACATCCATAAACCTCTTTGGCCTTCCTCTTCTCCTCTTCCCTGGCAGCTCCATATTCAGCATCCTTCTCCCAATATACCCAGCATCTCTCCTCCACACATGTCCAAACCATCTCAATCTTGTCTCTCTTGCTTTGTCTCCAAACCGTCCAACCTGAGCTGTCCCTCTAATATACTCGTTCCTAATCCTGTCCTTCTTCATCACTCCCAATGAAAATCTTAGCATCTTCAACTCTGCCACCTCCAGCTGCACCTCCTGTCTTTTCATCAGTGCCACTGTCTCCAAACCATACAACATAGCTGGTCTCACAACCATCTTGTAAACCTTCCCTTTAACTCTTGCTGGTACCCTTCTGTCACAAATCACTCCTGACACTCTTCTCCACCCACTCCACCCTGCCTGCACTCTCTTCTTCTGCACTCCCCGTTACTTTGTACAGTTGAACCCAAGTATTTAAACTCGTCCACCTTCGTCACCTCTACACCTTACACCCTCACCATAACATCCCATAGAAAAACTAATTTGCTATTTAAAAGACCCCAGTGCTAAGACTTGGTACTATGTATCTTTGTCAGTGTCCCGAATTGCGATTTTCTCATATCAAGCAGTACAGCAGATAACACAATGCATGGAGTTGACCACTGCCCTTAATGACAATACACGACCGCTGTACCGCCGGCCTGGCGAAGAAGCCAGCCAGCAACCAAAAACATTAGATCAGACAGTGAAGTCACTGCGACTTGAGATGGCCTCAAAGCCAGGACGCCGCTGCCTAACAGCATCTGACAGACGAGCACCTGACAGAAGAGCACCTGACAGAAGAGCACCTTCAGGATCAACCTACATCTCCACACAGCTACCTACACATGACTGCACACACACACGCATGCACACACACACACACACACACACACTGGTTTCCCTGCTTTTGAGAAGCATGTATAGGATGAGAAGAATGTGGGCTCTCACCTCAGGCAACTGAAACCCTGTAAAAACACTGAAAAACAGCCCCCCCCCATTTCACTCGCACATAAAACCTGAAAATCCCATCTAGTTTTTCTGCTCTGTGTCTATGTGTGTGTGTGTGCACGTCAGTATGTGAACTTTTTAAAAGTGTTCATACACAGAAGCCGTTTAAAGATTCTACATAGTTTAAAGATTCCAGCTAGTTTAAAGATTCTACATAGTTTAAAGATTCTAGCTAGTTTAAAGATTCTAGCTAGTTTAAAGATTCTAGATAGTTTAAAGATTCTAGCTAGTTTAAAGATTCTAGCTAGTTTAAAGATTCTAGCTAGTTTAAAGATTCTACACAGTTTAAAGATTCTACGTAGTTTAAAGATTCTACGTAGTTTAAATATTCTGCATAGTTTAAAGATTCTACATGGCAGCACGTATTTCACATGCACTACAAGGTTGCATCAGCAGTCAGAGGAAACAACACATTTCTCCTCCTTTGGGTTTCCGTGTCACAGGCTTTCATCTCATCTAAGTTAAACTACAAGGCTTCACAGCATGCTGTGGAGAGGTCTTGTTGAATGCACCACCACTAACGAAACATATTGGCTGTATAACAAACAGTTTGTTTTTTCAATATGTTGCGTTATTAGATCTGGTTATACTAAGTACACCATCATATTTATTCATGTAAAGGCTCCATCGTTTGTCTCAACAAAATAATTTGTCATTCAGTGCATGATCGAGTTTAACAAAATGACAGCAACAAGCGTAAGCCTATAGGCCAGATAACATAATTATAACTGTTAGAGTACGTCCTAATTTATAGGTAAAGCTGGCGTCCAGGTGGTGTGGTGGTCTATCCTGTTGCTTACCAACACGGGGATCCCCGTGTTACCTCCGTCTTGGTCGGGCGTCCCTACAGACACAATTGGCCGTGTGTGTGGGTGGGAAGTCGGATGTGGGTATGTGTCCTGGTTGCTACACTAGCGCCTCCTCTGGTCGGTCGGGGTGCCTGTTCGAGGCGGAGGGGGAACTGGGGGGAATAGTGTGGCCCTCCCACGTGCTACGTCCCCCTGGTGAAACTCCTCACTGTCAAGTGAAAAGAAGCGGCTGGCGACTCCACATGTATCAGAGGCCTCACCTCCTGCCTCCATGCTCCCATGACCTTTTTGATCTTTGGGGACATAAGCTTAACAGACCGTCATATATATATATATATATATATATATATATATATATATATATATATATATATATATATATATATATATATAAATGTCAACTGTTGACTACTGATTTACCTGAAAGAGCCACTAGGTGGCAGTTTAATTTAATTTTGTTACAAAATCAAGATTTCTGTGAACAATTTGAACTGGAAGTAGAAGTTTTAAAGATTTTTTTGTTGTGCATTTTCCCCCTTTATTGGATAGAGATAGTAGAGCAAGAGACAGGAAAGGCAGGGGATGACATGCAGCAAAGGACCCGGGACGGATTCGAACCCAGGGCGCTGTGATAAGGACTCAACCTTGTGTGGTATGCGCTCTACCAGGTGAGCCACCACGGCGCCCCCAGAAGTTTTAAAGCTTAATAGACAGTTAGTGGATGATTCTGGGTTATCTCTGGGACTCAATAAGACCTTGTAAGAAATAATGCAATTTCATATTTCTCTAACTGGAATAAAGAGCAACTTCGAAAAATACATGTTTTAGAAACTTCAGTATCTGATCTAGAGTGATACCAGCAAATAAATCATTCTGAACAAATAGTAAAGTCTTTCCCTTAAATAGAAATAGGGCTTCATTTATTACTGACACAGAGAGCCGAATTTGTCATACATAAAATTAGACTTAAACATTACTTTAATGACAATCACCCTAGTCGTCTTTTGGCTAATAAATTAAAAACAAATAACCAATTTATGCATTTTGCAACTATTACATCAGAAACCGGGACCACGTTAACCGACCCTAAGTTGATTAACCAAAGATTCTGTAACGTCTATAGACAGCTGTATACTTCAGATAACACTTCCTTGGTAGCAGATGGGGACAATTATCTTGAGAAACTAAATCTGACTTCACTATTAACAGAGGACGCTTCTATATTAGGGGCCTTTTTATCTCTTGATGAACCTGAATAAGTGTAAGTCACCTGGAAGTGATAGCATTCATCTGGAGGTGTATTTAAAATTCTAGACCCTTTTAGGACCACCGCTGTTGTGGATGTTTAATACAGCGATTCAGATAGGATCTTTTGGAAGAGATGTAAATATGGCACTAATAATGCTTCGTTTGAAAAAGGACAAGGATCCAACTAATTGTGCTAACTACCGCCCCCTGTCTTTGTTAAATCCAGATATCAAATTATCTGAAAGAAGATTAAATTATTTTCAAAGACACTTTCCAGCCATCCGGAGAACTACTTGCCTAAGCTGATTCATCCAGACCAAAGTGGATTTGTCAAAAAGCAGTAATCAGCTGACAGTTTACATCATCTATTACATATTCTGGATGCTTCCGATAACCTGGTATCATCAGATACTGTCAGTTGATGCAGAAAAGGCCTTTGACCAAATTCAGTCCCGTTTTTTTATGGTCATTACCGAATCATATGGGCTTGTGGTCAAATTTTATGAACATGGTAAAAATCATTTATGCGAATCCATCAGCTAGTGTAGTCACAGGTAACATATGCTCTCCTCCCTCTGAAATAAGCAGCAGCAGTCGTCAAGGAGACCCAGTCTCATCAATGTTAGTTATTTTATTACTGGAGCCATTGGTACAGTCCATTAGGTTATCTCCCAAGTATCATAAAAATAAAATAAATCTTCCCAGCACCATATATCCTTATTTGCTGATGACACCCTTCTGTTTGTTGCTGATATAACAATCTCTTGCATACATCCTCAATATCATCAAACAGTTTAGCTATGTCTCTAGTTACAAAATAAACTGGACTAACTGGCCTAACACGTCTTTGAACCCTATAAGTAAAGATGTATGTGCAAATTTTAATATCCCAGTAGTCTGTCATTTTAAATACCTAGGAATAAATGTATTTGCATCTTTAGAAAAAACAATCTCTAAGAACTATAGAGATGATTTGGAAAGATGGCATAATTTACCCATTTTCCTGTCAGGCAGAATCTTAATAATCAAAATGAACGTGCTTGCTAGAATACATTTCTGTAGTTATACATTACCTCTAGCACCCCCTCCAAAATACTGGGACAAAACACAGTATTATACTAGGTTTTTGTGGAGAGGCAGACACCCAAAAATAAAACTGGCTAACCTACAAAAAAAGAAGGAGTTAAGAGTTATCAAAATTGTATTTCCATCTCTTACCTTTTGTCCCTTAATAAGTTGGTTTAATGGCAATACTTATGCTCCATGGCTCAATATCAAGAGGAATTTGGTGGCCCCAGTTCCATTGAATGACATTTTGTTTAAAGGTCTTTCTATTAGAAAATGTAGACTGAGGTATACTCTAATAATAGCTTTGGCAATTCAAAATTTACAGAAAATAGAAAAGATATATAATTGGAATTCTAAAGGCATGCTACCACACCAATATTTTATAATGGCTTGTTAAAGTCTTAAAATCTGGCGGACACTTTTTGATCTCACCTCAATGGTATAATTCAGGTATACATAGCGAAGGAGGCATTCAAAGAAGGGTGAATCAGCTCATCTGGACACAATGTTTATTGACAGAAACGTTTCACAAGTGATCTCTTCAGTCTCAATTGACTGCAGGTGTCTCCACCCTTATAAACAATACAGTGGCTGCAGGTGTCTCCACCCTTATAAACAATACAGTGGCTGCAGGTGTCCCCACCCTTATAAACAACACAGTGACTGCAGGTACCCCACCCTTATAAACAATACAGTGACTGCAGGTACCCCCACCCTTATAAACAATACAGTGACTGCAGGTGTCTCCACCCTTATAAACAATATAGTTACATAACGACCGAAACCAACGACCAGTTTCATATGCAAGTATGGGCGTGACCATTAACTAGAGTTTCAATGGCCACGTGTAGTATTCACAGAGGATTTGGGAATGATTGCAATCACAGCATTGTAAGATGGCAATAAATGTACTCTTAGCCCCCCCCCCCCGGTTGGGGATGGTCTTTCCCTCTTAACACAGATGTCGCCATCTTACAATGCTGTGATTGCAAACATTCCCAAATCCTCTAGGAATAGTACACATGGCCATTGAAACTGTAGTTAATAATCACCCCCCCCCAATCTGCATATGAAACTGGTCGTTGATTTCAGTCATTATGCAACTGTATTGTTTATAAGGGTGGGGATACCTGCTGTCAGTTTAGAGTGAAGAGGTCACTTAGATGAGTGATGAAACGTATCTATCAACAAATGTTGTCTCCAGATGAACTGATTCATCCCTCTTTGATTTTCTTACCTGGATTATTGAGCACGCATGAAAACATTTAGGGTACATTATAATGATACTGGTTTAAGAAGCTAAGTAGCTAAGTAGGGCACTCCAGACGTCCCTCTCCCCAGCAACACCCTCCAGCTCCTCCTGGGGGATCCCAAGGCGTTCCTAGGCCAGATTGGACGTGTAGTCCCTCCAGCGAGTTCTGGGGGTACCCCGGGGCCTCCTCCCAGTTGGTCGTGCCTGGAAAACCTCCCGAAGAAGGCCCCCAGGAGGCATCTGAGAGGGACATCTGGAGTGCCCTACTTAGCTTGCTGCCACCGCGACCCGACCCCAGAGAAGCAGCTGATAATGAATGAATGAATGAATGAATGAATGAATGAATGAATGAATGAGTGGTTTAAGAAGCTTTCAGAATTTGAGGGGAACATAATTGTCATCTAACTCCATTTTTTTTCTATATTTATAATTACGTTCTGCTATACAGGCTGCAAGTGTTTTGAGTGACAGGCACTCTACCACTCGTTCAATAATGGATTCAGTTAAAAAACCACCAGGATTAAATTAAAGGACATCTCTCTTTAATTTATAATGCTTTGTTAGAACACACACCGACTCCATTAGCGATAAGAACAACATGGACTACAGACTGCTCTGAATCACCAATAGATGGGGCCAGAGTTGGTAGGAATGCCTCACGTTCCTCACAAAATCTAACTCATGAGCTAACAAACCTAAACTTCAGATATCAAACTTGCTGGATACCAAAGTGGTGTTTTACGATGAAAGTACACAACGACGTCTCCAAACTCTACCCTGTGTGATTTGAACCAAATGGGGACGTTTTTACATATCACCTGGGAGTGTCCATCAGTTAGAACAAATAACAAACTCCTCTCTGAAGCACTCAGTTTGGAGATCGAGTGCTCTGCAGAGCGTATATGCTCCCCAGAGTGTATATGCTCTCCAAAGTGTATATGCTCTGCAGAGCGTATATGCTCTCCAGAGTGTATATGCTCCCCAGAGTGTATATGCTCTCCAGAGTGTATATGCTCTCCAGAGTGTATATGCTCTCCAGCGTGTATATGCTCTCCAGTGTATATGCTCCCCAGAGTGTATATGCTCCCCAGAGTGTCTATGCTCTCCAGAGTGTATATGCTCCCCAGAGTGTATATGCTCTCCAGAGTGTATATGCTCTCCAGCATGTATATGCTCTCCAGCGTGTATATGCTCTCCAGAGTGTATATGCTCTTCAGAGTGTATATGCTCCCCAGTGTATATGCTCTCCAGAGTGTATATGCTCTCCAGAATGTATATGCTCTGCAGAGTGTATATGCTCTCCAGCATGTATATGCTCTGCAGAGTGTATATGCTCTCCAGCATGTATATGCTCTCCAGAGTGTATATGCTCTCCAGCATGTATATGCTCTCCAGCATGTATATGCTCTGCAGAGCGTATATGCTCTCCAGAGTGTATATGCTCTCCAGCATGTATATGCCCTGCAGAGCGTATATGCTCCCCAGAGTGTATATGCTCTCCAGAGTGTATATGCTCTCCAGCATGTATATGCATTGCAGAGTGTATATGCTCTCCAGCATGTATATGCTCTCCAGAGTGTATATGCTCTCCAGAGTGTATATGCTCTCCAGCATGTATATGCTCTCCAGAGTGTATATGCTCTCCAGAGTGTATATGCTCTCCAGCATGTATATGCTCTCCAGAGTGTATATGCTCTCCAGAGTGTATATGCTCTTCCGTGATGATGCGGGGCAGAATTTTAACCATACTCAGAAACAGCAGTGGCTATCAGCACGCACTGTTGCTCAGCTGATGGTGGTGGTTAGGTGGCAACCACCGCATGCATGCTGCTTCTACTTACCAGTGGAATCTCACTAGAGAGTTTATCTATGGAGCTCGTTGTTGCTAGGATGAACGGAGCAGGCCAGGTTACGCTCGAGGCTAGGAAGGAGGCACTCAGTGCAGCACCTTTTTTATTCTTATCTTGTTTCCTTGTCTACTCTGCACTGCCCTGTCAGGAAATATCCTGCATGTGCGGTGGAGTTTACAGGAAGACCTGCGGGGGCGGGGTACTAGGTGTATGCTTTCTGTATCTTTTATAATGCCCCTTTTCCACTGCATGGTACCAGTTCAACTCGACTCTACTCTATTCGACTCTACTCGCTTTACTTTATGGGATTTTGTTTCCCCCTGCAGATAGCATCCCCCCACGGCGAAGTCCCGCTGGTCATTTGTGAGCGTGTTGACTAGTTTTTTTTTAAAGATTTGATTTATATTTAAATAAATTTACATATATTTATGTATATTTATTTTATTTTATTTATCATTTATTTATAGTGGTGTTTTCATGTCACCTTTTAGTATGGGCTCAGCTCACTTGGAACCTCGACGGAGGTGGTACCAAGAAATGGTACCTGGTACCAGGTAGTATCCCTGACTTCTGCCCAATGGAAAACCAAACAAAGCGAGTAGAGTAGAGCTGAGTCGAGTCGAGCCGGTACCACGCAGTGGAAAAGGGGCATTAGTCATAATGGCGTGGCTGTATTGTGACCAAAACGTTAAGTTATGAATTCATTAAGAGAAAAAAAAAGTTTTGATTTATTTATTTTTATTTTGTTTATTTACCTGTCTATCAATGCACTGGTTTATATAACATATATAACATAACTACATGTTATGCTATTGACAGGGGTTACCTGTTGATGTGCACCTGCAAACCTTGAGGAAAATAAAATAAATTAAAGATTGGTCACAAAAAAGACCTATCAGTATTTTTGTCTTGCAATTTGCGGTTTATTCTAACTCTGAATGATGGAAAGGACCAGTGTCATTTTTCCTCCCGTGCCGTTCCCCCTAAAACTGTCCAGAGTCTCCGCTCCTCGCCGTCCTCGGCTTCGGACTCTCTGGAAAACTCTCTGGCATTACGGGACTCTGCCAGGTGTCCCAGAGACATCTGTTTTCACGTGGAGGTCATCAATCTCGATCTCTTGACTGTCACAATCTCTGACCCCTTTACGGGGGGCAACAACACGACCTTTGACACCTGACTCATTATACAGCCGGCCCTCTGACCTCTCACCCACGTTAAAGCCATAAATCACGTCCTGGCGCATGGTTTCTCACGTGAGACAGTTGTGGCCTCTCATCCAGGTGGAGGACATAAATCAGTTTTTGGCAGAAGCTGGTTTTGTGGTAATCTGAGGTGGAGTGTTTTTTGGCTGTGTATTTTCAAATCTAGCTCACACGTGCTAATTTCTCCAGAGTTACATATTGTAGCTTTAATATGTGAAATGTGATGTATCGATACTGTAACTGATTGATTCATGGACTGACTGACTGATTGATTGGACTGACTGACTGATTGATTGATTGATTGATTGATTATAGACAGACAGCTAGAGAGAGAGGGAGCAAGATAGATAGATAGACAGACAGACAGACAGACAGACAGAGAGATAGATAGAGATAGATAGATAGACAGATAGATAGATAGAGCGATAGATAGATAGAGCGATAGAGAGATAGATAGGTAGATAGACAGAGCGATAGAGACATAGACAGATAGACAGACAGATAGATAGACAGATAGATAGATAGAGCGATAGAGAGATAGACAGACAGACAGACAGACAGACAGACAGACAGACAGACAGATAGATAGATAGATAGATAGATAGATAGATAGATAGATAGATAGATAGATAGATAGATAGATAGATAGATAGATAGATAGATAGATAGATAGGTAGGTAGGTAGTAAACAAGAGACTCACGTGGTGTGGTGGCGCTGTCCACGGGGGAAGCCATGATGGCTAAATTCCTGGAAGGCGACGGGAGACATTTCTTGCAGAAAGAGTGAAGACACGGCAAAAGTTTGGGCTCCCGGCTGTGGAAGTTGAGATTACAAACGGGACACACGTCCAGGAGATTCAAACCGACCTCCTCCTCCTCCCGGACGGGCATGCTCTCCGCTTCATTCCCCATCGGGATGACGGGCTCCTGTTTTCCAACGCCCTCGTCCATCTCCGGACTCTCATCCGGACGCGGGCAGCCACAGACGCGGTCACTTCAGCGGACTGTCCACGCAGGCTGTCATGGCAGACGCCTGAAATTACATCCGGTTAAACCGCCCCCGTCCCTCGCAAGGGGAGCGGCGCACCTCCGCTGCCTGCAGACGCGCTCGGCTCAGGCGACGCGCGGCGCGCTTCGTTTGTAAATCGGCGCGTTTACGCCGGACGGACCCGGATCAGACAGGAAGACACCTACCGACTGCAGCCCGCAGATGCCGCCGCCGCCGTCTGCAGGCTTCCGTCCGACATGTGCGAGCTGATGCTCGTGTGGTGTCACACGGACGATGCGGCAAGCAGAGGGGGAGAGAGGGGGGGAGAGAGAGGAAGAGAGGGAGAGGGAGAGGGAGAGAGAGAGAGGGAGAGAGAGGGGGAGAGAGAGAGCGAGAGAGCGGGAGAGAGAGAGGAGCGAGAGAGAGAGAGAGAGAGAGAGCGAGCGAGAGAGAGAGAGAGCGACGGAGAGCGAGAGAGAGAGAGAGGAGAGAGAGAGCGAGCGAGAGAGAGAGAGGAGAGAGAGAGAGAGAGCGAGCGAGACAGAGAGAGGAGAGAGAGGAGAGAGAGAGAGAGCGACGGAGAGAGAGAGAAAGAGAGAGGGGAGGGGGAGGGGGAGAGGGAGGTGGGGTCACACTCAATGCTCTGATAGGAGAGAACACGACAACAATGAAGCGCGCTGGTTTTCAGAATAGCACCCTGCAGTGTGTGTGTGTGTGTGTGTGTGTGTGAGTTATGGAAAATACCTTAATCAGACTAACAGCATAATGTATCTATTCTGTTGCCTACCAACACGGGGATCGCTGGTTCGAATCCCCGTGTCCCTACAGACACAATTGGCCGTGTCTGCGGGTGGGAAGCCGGATGTGAGTATGTGTCCTGGTCGCTGCACTAGCGCCTCCTCTGGTCGGTCAGGGCCCTCTTCAGCGGGAAGGGGGAACCGGGGAGAATGGCGTGATCCTCCCACGCGCTACGTCCCCCTGGTGAAACTCCTCACTGTCAGGTGAAAAGAAGCGGCTGGCGACTCCACATGTATGGGAGAAGGCAGGTGGTAGTCTGCAGCCCTCCCCGGCTCGGCAGAGGGGGTGGAGCAGAGACCGGGACGGCTCGGAAGAGTGGGGTAATTGGCCAAACACAACTGGGAAGAAATAAGGGGGGGGGGGTCGGAAAAAAAATCAGAAATACTGTCATTCCATTTCGTGCACTTTCACACATGAAGTGAAACGAAACATCGTTCCCCCAGCCCACCGCAGTGCACCACAAAGACAAAAACACATATCCAAAGACTACAAGAACAGACTAACACCTAAACTGGAAAAACAAAAACAAAACAAAACAGAAAACATCACTGTCCAGGAGAACGAACGCAAGCCAGGATGACTGCCGGTCTGCATGCGCTAGCAGTTAGCTTAGCCTGCCCCGCTTCCACGTCCTGTCAGACCGCCCTCGGTGTTTCCTCTTCCTGCACAGCTCCAGGCAGGGCCGTGGTCCCTGGGCCCACAGGACGCAGCAGACCAAACTCTCCAAGCCGATCCAGCGCCAGCTTTCCCTGCCATCGAACAAAGACAAACTTAGACGCAGATGTGGACAAAGACACTGCATGGACGGTGCTGGGCGAGGTCACTGTAAACGTGAATTCGTGCCGCCATCTTCCCACACTGAAAGCGGAAGAATGTATGAACATATCATAGATGACTTAATATAGGCAATCTATGATAACCATAGTAATCATAGATTATATATGAACTACATAATCTGATTACTATAATTCACTCAATATAGGTATAACGTCAAAACATAATGGAGTAAAGTGGATCTCTAAGATCATAGACAGGTGAAGGGGATCACCATCACCTCTACAGGCGCCGTGGCAGGACACAGAGAAAAACATACAAACAGGGAAAAGGTCACTAAAAGGGGGACCACTGAGGGAAGGCATGTGCTAGCTATTTGCATTATGGGTGTACCTCCCAAAAGTGGGTGCAACTTAATATTGTATAAAAAACAGTGATCCGGGACCGGTCCTTCAGTTGATCGGTAGACCAGCTCGGCTTCATTACTTGCTGTAATAAAGTCTCATTTACTCTCCCTGTGACAATATCTGAACCACTGAAAACACACGACAAAGTTGGCGTCACGAACAGGATTGGAAAGAGGGCATCGCACCGCTGAGGGCTGGAGACTCCGGACGGGACACAAAGGGTGGCCACAGATAAGAGGTGAGCAGCCTTTCTCTGCTGTCATAGCTCGTGTTCTGGACCACAGCCTCCACTCACAGTAAGAGTGATCTAAAGTTCTCCAAAAAAGAACTAAAAAGTGTTAGTGAAAAGGGAGATCACGAGTGAGCACCGGGGGAAAGAGGAAAAAACTTTGCATGCAAAACTAATGCTTTGAGTAGGCCTTGATGGACAGGGATCAGATACTGCTGAGTGGGCCTTGATGGACAGCAGTAGAAAAAAACCCTGATCCTTGAGTGGGCCTTCATGGACAGGGATCAGATACTGCTGAGTGGACCTTGATGGATAGCAGTAGACAAAAAAGAAAGAAAGCATCCTGGACTCAACAAGAGTCCAGCTACGGTGAGAGCATACATAAGGGCTTTAGCTTAGGGGAAGCCCAGTACTAGGATGATACATAGTGTTAACACTCAGCACAACAGGTGCTGGTTTTAAAAAAAACTGATCCTTGAGTGGGTTTTGATGGACAGGGATCAGATACTGCTGAGTGGGGCTTGACACGACAGCAGTGGAAAAAAAACTGATCCTTAAGTGGGCCTTGATGGACAGGGATCAGATACTGCTGAGCTGGCCTTGATGGATAGCTGTGGAAAAAGAAAGAGGTCAAGTTTATTTGTATAGGCCAATATCGCAAATTACAAATTTGCCTAAAAGGTTGACCATATATAAAAAATTATAAGAATAGAGAAGAAGAGGACAGAATAGGGGAGGAAATGATAGACTTATCTATAGAGAAGTGTCACACTGGGGGCAGGAGTTGAGGACCCAAATGCAGACAGTAGAGACAGACTGAGCTAGAACAAGGTTTTATTAACATAAACTCCCAGCATGGGAACGTAGACTCAGACAGCAAGAAAGGCTAGAGACAAGACATGATGCATCCGGCTACCAAAAGTCAATATGTATGTGTGTGACGATCCGACAAAGCGCCAGGGCAAACAGGGGGAATATATAACTTGCTGGAGAGCCAATCAGAGAAATGGGGAACAGGTGATCAGGGCAGGGCAGGAACAGGAATCGCAAGCCAAATAAGGAACTGGGAATCAGGTGAGTACAGCAGAGCAATCAGGTAAATGGGGCAATCAGGGATACTCAGGTAAATGGGAAACAGGTGAGCCTTGATGGCCCAGACCACACAACCATGGCAAGAAGGAGGAAATAATTAGCAATGATTAGTAGTAAAGAATAGGAGGACAAAGGGCACTTCATCCTGGAATACCTCTGCAGGAGAAAATAGTTCTCTGTATGAGGCCGGTAGACTGAATGCCATTTGAACCTCAGTGAAAGGGAGAAATACAGTAGGTACTTCACCCTGGAACATCTCGGGAGGAGAAATTAGTTCCCCAAACGAGACTGGCAGATTGAATTCTTTCTGTATATGCTCACAGGTTCAGAGTGCAAGGAGATGAATCCTTAAGAAGCTTTACACTGGGACCTCCACTTTTGAAGGCGTCTGTGTACTTGTGCTAATGGAACAGTTTAAAAAGTGTGTGCCCCAGCCTATAGAAGTATATCTTAATGGAATGAGAAAGATCTCAGAAAAGCAGCCATATTGTACGAACTAACATGTCTGATAGAGGAAGATCTTTCAGACAAGATAGGGAAGTTGCACGAGATCCTGGTGCAGCAGGGAAAAATTCTTCTGGCTTTAAGAAGTTTTCGGACCGACCCCAGCGGATCCAGGTTAAGTCTGAACGTAGCTCTCCTCCTCCTGAGTCAAGAAGAGTTGAGCGACCTCCCCGAACTGAGACTTATTGCTTCTATCGTAAAAAAACCCGGTCACACGAAGTCTTTTTGCCGGAGATTGCAGCACAAAGAGGCCAGTAAGCCCGTAGCCTGTGTAGGTGTTTTGCCTCAAGTACTAGAAAGCTAGTGAGTTTGTGGATCCCTCTTAGGAGGAAGTACTAAAAGATTACACTGGTTTTGTATCTCAAGGTACATTTGCAGTGTCTGGGGATGTTCCGGTTCAAGGTGCTTAGAGATTCTGGAGCAGCTCATTCACTACTTCTAAAAGGAGTGTTGGATTTACCACCGGGGTGTCGATTGTGGTCAAGGGGGTTGGTGACCGTTACGTAGACACTGTCGTGTCAGTGAAAGATATTACCTTCCTTTTGCGCCCAGTAACCCCAAAGACGCTCTGGCAGAGGTAGTTCAGAGTGGACGTGTTACCCCTATTGTGCAGGAACAGCCGCATGAAGCACCACAAAATGTAGCCTTAGAGAAAGAGCACCCTGAAGTTTTCACGGCCTGTGTCGTGACCAGATCTGGGTCACGGTCCCAGGAGCTGTGGGAGGCTCAGGTAGAGGAAATTCCTATCAAACTGTCTGACACATTTTTGGCTCAGTTGGCTAGAATGGAGAAAGGCAGTCAGTTTACTCGAGAGGCTCTGGTTAAAGCTCATTGTAAGGAGCCCTCTATAGTGGCCCTCAGGAAGACAGCTATGTCATTAGAAGAAAGCCAAGAGGCAGCCACAGGGTACTATTTGCATCATGATGTTCTAATGCGAAAGTGTCACCCACTGTGCTGCTCCGCTGATGAACACTGGACAATACTCTCACAGGCGGTGTTACCCAGTAGCTTCAGGAGAGAGATGAAGTGCTTGGCTCATGAGAGCGCTTCAGCGGACTGTCCACACCGGGCCCCCGGTTCCCGAACCGGGCTCCCGGCTGCAGTGACGGTAAGCCAGTTTATTCGCTTCTGTTTTCATATCAGCTGTGTTTGGTTTTCTCTCTTCGTTTTAATTTCTGCTCCTAGCCACACAACTAAGATGGGTTACATGCAGAGAAGAATTTCCCCATGGGCATTAATAAAGTATATCAAATCAAATTAAATCAATTTCATGCTGTGCGTACATCTACTGTCTCATCCCAGATGATGGCTCTCTTATACGCAAGTTTTACTGAAACAGTTTTAACATACTGTATTGCTGCTTGGTTTGGTAACCTGACTCTGGCCAGTAAAAAACAGCTTGATGGACTCATCATGTGGGCTAGTAAGATCTCAGGGAGAAGTCAAGCCCAGCTTACTGACCTTTATAATAGGAAGGTGTTCAGAAAGGCTACCTCCCTTCTGGAGTGCCAAGGTCACCCCCTTCAGACAGAGTTTGAGCTGTTACCCTCAGGCCGTCGGTTGAGGATGCCCTGTATTAGGACTAAGAGACACAAGGTTTCCTTTGTCCCCACTGCCATTCAACTGTTAAATGGTAGATAGTATTCATCTGTTGTCTGCAGATCACTTGTTTCCTTGGTCTGTATATTTGAACTCCTTTGGTTCTCCTTGCCCAGCATGTCCTGCTGTCAGTTCTGCCTTGGTGCTTGTATGTTTTGTCCTTGTGTGAGAGTTTTTATTATACTGGCTGCAAACTAATTTTCCTGTAAGGGACAATAAAAACACTTTGACTACTGCAGCGGTGAGTTCTGGTTGTGTGCTTGTCGCAGCTGTACCATAACAATAGGTTTTAATCATTGTGGACTGTGAACTGTTTTTTTTAAACTTATGTTTATTGGATTTTGCATTTTACAAGTCACAGAATCAACATATGAAATAAATCCAGTATTTTTCCCATCCCTCCTCTGCCCCCTAAATTGTCTCCAACCCCCCCCCCCCCAACATCCTCTGAAATGACATCAAGTACAAATAAATATACAACAGGTATACAATGACCTTATTCACATAAACACAGACAAGGGAGAAAAGACAAGAAAATTAATAATGAAAAAAAATAACACTCATTTTTATCTTTTTAAATTAATTCTTAGTTAGACTGCTGCAGTTCTGCTCCAACCAAGAAATGATGAGGTTATGAACTCTCCCAGTCTGTTATTTGGGTTAGGTTATCATAATAGGTAAGAAAAGGCCTCCGGACTCTTTCAAATTTATCTGCATTTCCCTTCAATGTAAAGTAGATTTTTTTCGAGCTTCAGGTGAAACATAATCTCTTTAAGCCATCTGGTCTGGGATGGTGGCACCGCTCTCTTCCAGTTGAGCAGGATGAGACGGCAAGCTAACGGAGTAGTAAAGACAACCACATTGCACATTTCATTCGACCACACGGCATCCTCTGGCCTCAGTCCAAACAGGGCAATAATGGACTGAGGTACAACTGTCATATTATACATGTCACTAAGGGATTCAAACACCTTTTCTCAGAAAGTCTGAAGGCTTGAACATGACCAAAACATGTGCAACCAGTCTGCAGTGGTAGTCTAACATCGATCACAGGTGGGATCAATGTTAGGGTACATCCTTGCCAGTTTTTCCTTAGTGAGATGAAGAAGGTGAACTATCTTGAACTGTATTAGACCGTGTCTAGCACAAGGAGATGGGGAGTGTACTAGGTCGAGAATTGAAGTCCACTAGTCCTCCACAAAAGACAGGCCTAGGTCCTGTTCCCAAATTGTCCTTAGGTTGTTTAGAGATTGTGGGTTAATAGTGTTAATTACATCCAGGAGATGGCCCTAGTATTAAATCCTAAAAGAGCATCTAAGGGAGTGCTTGGAGGTTGCTCTGGGAAAGGGTGATAGCCTTTTTGTACAAAGTGCCTAACCTGAAGGTATCGAAAAAAATGGAAGTGTGGCAGGGCGTCCTTTCCTGACAATTGTTCAAATGATGCAAACACTCCGTTTATATATAAACCTTTAACAACTTCCCATGCCAGGCCCAAAAAGCCAGGTCTGACATAGAGGGGTGGGGGGATGGGGGTGAAAAGATGATTTGCAAAAATAGCAGCCTGGAGTGAAGCGTTTTGCAGCCCAAAATGTTTGCGAAACTGTACCCAGATCATTATGCACGGGTAACGACAGGGTTTTCAAAAGAGGTGAAGGGGCCGAGACTAACGATGGGAGATTTGATTGAAGAGATTCAAATTTTACCCAAACTGGAGCTTCTGCACCAACCCTGACCCACATTATAATGTTTAGTGTGCTCACATTATAAAGTCACACTATTTGTTGTTGTCCGGTGTTGTATTTTTGTTGTGTGTGTGTGTTTTTATATACATATGCACCTATGTGTCTGGGCAGGACTACATTGTCAAAAACGTTTCAGAAAAAACCAGAAGCCACGCTCCCGAGGTCAAAGGTTTTTTGTTTTTTTGTTAATACATCACCTATTAGACAGACTCAGCTCAAATACCAAACTCCTGCCGTTGTCCCAGTTAATCTCAGGGACATGAGCCTGGCAGCAGGGACTCCCAAGATCCGGCTGAGGGACGGGAATCAAATCCCTCTACTTGGACTAGGCACGTATGGAGATCCCAGAACGGTAAGATGTTTGGTGGAAGCTGTGCTGGATTTCTACCTCTGATCCCTCGGGGTCGCTCATCGCGGCTCTCGGTTAGGAAGCCTGCAGAGATCTCCTGACCCCGTGGGTCGACTAACTAATCATTAGCCAACATTTGCCTTGTTTGAGAGCAGTGACAGTATACACACCGTGGTGTGTCACCAGTTTGTGAGACTACATTAATTATTTAGTATTGGTACAGCAGTAAAATTCAAGAGTATAATAAGCAGCTTGGATTGTGAATGAATGAATACCAGCATCATATATTAGTATTAAAAAAGAATATTAGCATGGAATGGTGGTATTATTCTGTGCTGTTCTTTTCTAAAATTATATTGATAGTATAGCACGTTTTTAACATTGTATCAATTGAACAACACATTAGAATAGTATTTTACAACAAAATTTACAAATATTTATTTGTATAATTACCTTTTGGTACAGCGGCACAGTGGTGCAGGGGTTAGCACGGTCGCCTCACAGCAAGAAGGTTCTGGGTTCGAGCCCCGGGGTAGTCCAACCTTGGGGGTCGTCCTCTGAGTGGAGTTTGCATGTTCTCCCCGTGTTTGCGTGGGTTTCCTGCGGGGGCTCCGGTTTCCTCCCACAGTCCAAGGACATGTAGGTCAGGTGAATCGGCCGTACTAAATTGCCCCTAGGGGTGAATGTCTGTGTGTGGGCCCTGCGTGATGGACTGGCAGCCTGTCCAAGGTGTCTCCCTGCCTGCCACCCAATGACTGCTGGGATAGGCTCCAGCATCCCCGCGAACCTGAGAGTGGGATAAGGGATTCGGATAATGGATGGATTTGTATAATTTATTAGCATATTTTGTTTCTCTACTATATAATAATCTCCTTTTGGAAAAATAGTGAATCTGTTCTTTCTTCATCCAAACTACACTCAATACATTGGATATTCTAATGTGATTCTTTCATAGACCCCCAAAGGCACCACGAAGGAGTGTGTGAAGCTAGCCATAGATGTGGGCTACCGGCACATCGACGGGGCTCTGGTGTATTTTAATGAACATGAGGTGGGTCAAGCCATTCGAGAGAAGATTGCCGATGGGACGGTCAAAAGGAAGGACATTTTCTATTGTGGAAAGGTACCGTTCTGTAGCCTACTTTATCTAGAGTCAAAGCCTTCGATGTATTTCCGATGGCCTTGGATGGTCTAGTCAGGAATTGTGATGAACTATTTCCAGTAGACAAGTAACTGCAACTACATCTTTTCTGAGTCTACTTCTACTCCTTAAACGATAAGTGTAAGACAGTTTGTTGACCTGTCGAATGTATTTCCGGGAATCAGGAATACTTATTTGTTGTTTCGGGAAAAATTTCGGGAAAATTGTCACTGGGGGAAAAACACATATCCAAATACAATAAGAACACATATAATAATAATAACAACAACAATAATAATAACAATAATAATAGTAATAATAGTAATAATAATAATGATACTTTTCTTTATATAGCACCTTTCTAAAACAATGTCACAAAGTGCTTCACAAAAAAACCCAAAACAAAACAGATAAAACCAGACAAGGCAGGAATAAGAGTAAGATCAAATAAGAGTAAAAATAAAAACAGCAAAAATAAAAACAATTATCAAACATTTGTAAAAGATTTCATAAAAAGAAAAGTTTTAAGATGAGATTTAAAAGAAGCTAAAGACTTAGTTCGTCTTAGCTCAGCAGGAAGAGCGTTCCATAGTGTGGGGGCTCTAACAGCAAAGCTCGATCACCCTTTGTAACCAACCGAGACCTGGGAATAACCAGCAGGGCTCCATCTGTTGTAAGTCACTTTGGATAAAGGCGTCGGCTAAATGACTGTAATGTAATGTAATGTAGTCTGCAGACCTTAATGGTCGAGGGGGGACATACCAAGTCAATACAAATGTATAAAGGAGCAATACCATTTAAAGCCTTAAAAGTGAGTGGTAAATTTTTAAAATCAATTCGAAATATAGTAACAGGGAGCCAGTGTAGGGAGGCAAGCACAGGAGTGATATGGTCATGCCTCCTTGTCCCGGTAATTAGCCGAGCAGTGGCATTTTGTACCAACTGCAGACGGTGGAGTGAGCCCTCGCTGATACCAGAATAAAGTGCATTACAGGAGTCGAGAAAAGATAAAAGCACGTACAACTTTTGGCAAATCGGCAATAGATAAAAATTAGCTAATTTTGGAGATTAGCTTGAGTTGGAAAAAGCATGACTGAACAACATGTTTAATTTGATTGTCAAAACTGAGGTTAGCATCAAATATTACCCCAAGATTCTTAGAAGCCTGTTTAAGACTACCTGACAGACCACCAAAATTAGTAGCAAACGGACTGATGGAATTTTCGGGACTGAACAGAATGACCTCAGACTTATCATCATTAAATTTAAGAAAATTTTGGACATCCAGGATTTAATGTCGGCGAGGCAAGCTGTGAGATTTAATAGGGCGCTAGGATCAGTGGGTTTTAGTGGCATGTATAACTGAGTGTCGTCAGCATAAAAATGGTACAGCATGCCAAGGGGCAGCATGTATATAGAGAAGAGAAGGGGGTCAAGAACTGAGCCTTGAGGGACACCACAACTCAACTGAGCCATTGAGGATGTAGAGTTACTCAGAACAACAGAAAAAGTTCTGTTGATGAGGTAAGAGTGTAGTAAGTTAAGAGCTGAGCCCTTGATGCCAACCCAAGTCTCTAAGCGATGTATTAGGATGTTGTGATCAACCGTGTCAAAGGCAGTACTTAAGTCCAAAAGAACTAAAATTGAGCAGTCACCTCTGTCTGCATTCAGCAGTAGATCATTAGTGACCTTAACTAGTGCTGTCTCAGTATTATGAAGTGCTCTAAAACCAGACTGGAAACGATTAAAAACGGTATTTGTGTTCATAAAAGAAATCAACTGAGAAGAAATTACTGTCTCCAGAACCTTAGAAAAAAAAGACAATTTGGAGATTGGCCTGTAGTTACTTAGGGACAGGGGGTCTAAATTAGGTTTCTTCAGCAATGGGTGAATGGTGAATGAAGGCATGCTTAAAACTGTCTGGAAAAGAACCGGAGGCCAGAGAACTATTAAGAATTTGAAGAATAATGGGGCTGATAGTGGAAAATACCTCCTTGAGTAGCCTAGTGGGAATGATGTCTAGGATGCAGGAGGAGCAGCTCATATTAGACACTGTAGTCTCCAACAATGAAATTGTACTTGGTTGAAATTGGGTGAAAGAGGCAGAATTAACATGGGGAATGGAACGAAAACAGCCTGGCTGGATTTGGGACCTAATATTCTCCACCTTGTTTACAAAATGAGTGAAACATTTTTCGGACAACTCAACATCAGGTTCAAAAAGAGAAGTGGAGGGACCATTAATGACATAATCAATTATCCTGAAGAGAACTTTAGGATTGTGGTTATTTCTCAATATTAGTTCAGACAAGTATGCTGATCTCGCATCCTTAACTGCCTTCTGGTAAATTAACATTTGGCTTTTAAGGGTGTTATGTGTTAATTCGGAGTTGTTGGCCTTCCATTGTCATTCTGTATTTCTACAAAGTCTTCTAAGGGCACGGGTGTGAGCATTTAGCCAAACCAGGGGAGATCGTGTTTTAGGATAGTGACTAGGAGTAGCAAGCTGTAGTGGGACTTTGAAAATGATAGTTTTATGGTCAGATACAGGCATATCCACCAAATAGACATTTCATGTCCCTGGTCCTGGTTGTCAGCAGGTTCTGGAACATCAGCTTGGGAAGCAACAATCATATATCCAAAGTAAGAACACATACACTACCGTTCAAAAGTTTGGGATCACATTGAAATGTCCATATTTTTGAAGGAAAAGCACTGTACTGTTCAATGAAGATAACTTTAAACTAGTCTTAACTTTAAAGAAATACACTCTATACATTGCTAATGTGGTAAATGACTATTCTAGCTGCAAATGTCTGGTTTTTGGTGCAATATCTACATAGGTGTATAGAGGCCCATTTCAAGCAACTATCACTCCAGTGTTCTAATGGTACAATGTGTTTGCTCATTGGCTCAGAAGGCTAATTGATGATTAGAAAACCCTTGTGCAATCATGTTCACACATCTGAAAACAGTTTAGCTCGTTACAGAAGCTACAAAACTGACCTTCCTTTGAGCAGATTGAGTTTCTGGAGTATCACATTTGTGGGGTCAATTAAACGCTCAAAATGGCCAGAAAAAGAGAACTTTCATCTGAAACTCGACAGTCTATTCTTGTTCTTAGAAATGAAGGCTATTCCATGCGAGAAATTGCTAAGAAATTGAAGATTTCCTACACCGGTGTGTACTACTCCCTTCAGAGGACAGCACAAACAGGCTCTAACCAGAGTAGAAAAAGAAGTGGGAGGCCGCGTTGCACAACTGAGCAAGAAGATAAGTACATTAGAGTCTCTAGTTTGAGAAACAGACGCCTCACAGGTCCCCAACTGGCATCTTCATTAAATAGTACCCGCAAAACACCAGTGTCAACATCTACAGTGAAGAGGCGGCTGCGGGATTCTGGGCTTCAGGGCAGAGTGGCAAAGAAAAAGCCATATCTGAGACTGACCAATAAAAGAAAAAGATTAAGATGGGCAAAAGAACACAGACATTGGACAGAGGAAGACTGGAAAAAAGTGTTGTGGACGGATGAATCCAAGTTTGAGGTGTTTGGATCACAAAGAAGAACGTTTGTGAGACGCAGAACAAATGAAAAGATGCTGGAAGAATGCCTGACGCCATCTGTTAAGCATGGTGGAGGTAATGTGATGGTCTGGGGTTGCTTTGGTGCTGGTAAGGTGGGAGATTTGTACAGGGTAAAAGGGATTCTGAATAAGGAAGGCTATCACTCCATTTTGCAACGCCATGCCATACCCAGTGGACAGCGCTTGATTGGAGCCAATTTCATCCTACAACAGGACAATGACCCTAAACACACCTCCAAATTGTGCAAGAACTATTTAGAGCAGAAGCAGGCAGCTGGTATTCTATCGGTAATGGAGTGGCCAGCGCAGTCACCAGATCTGAACCCCCTTGAGCTGTTGTGGGAGCAGCTTGACCGTATGGTACGCAAGAAGTGCCCATCCAACCAATCCAACTTGTGGGAGCTGCTTCTGGAAGCGTGGGGTGCAATTTCTCCAGATTACCTCAACAAATTAACAGCTAGAATGCCAAAGGTCTGCAATGCTGTAATTGCTGCAAATGGAGGATTCTTTGACGAAAGCAAAGTTTGATGTAAAAAAAATCTTATTTCAAATACAAATCATTATTTCTAACCTTGTCAATGTCTTGACTCTATTTTCTATTCATTTCACAACATATGGTGGTGAATAAGTGTGACTTTTCATGGAAAACACAAAATTGTTTGGGTGATCCCAAACTTTTGAACGGTAGTGTATATCCAAACTAACACATGTATCCAAAATAAAATAAAAAATTAAAAAAAATCACTGTCCAAAAGAGCAAGCACCAAGATGACTGTCGGAACTGTCGATCTGCATGCATTAGCAGTTAGCTTAGCCTACCCCGCTTCCGCATCCTGTCAGACCACCCTCAGTGTTTCCTCTTTGGGCGCAGCTCTGGGCTGGGGCTGTGGTCCTTGGGCCCACCGGATGCAGCAGACCAAGCTCCCCCAGCCAATCCAACGCTAGCTCTCCCAGGCAGACCCCCTCGATACACCTCCCCACACGCCACACAATGACACCAAAAACACATTCAAACACAAAAAACAAAGTCAAGTTTGATGTGTTATGTTTATTTGTAATGGTTTTTACACCCGAATGAGCTTTATTCTGGCTTGGTTTCGACAGAAAACATAGCAAAAAAAACCCTAGCTGTTCTTCCCTGTCCCCCACCTTAAAACCTTAACCATCCTCTCCAGTTTCTTCTCTTTGGCACAACTTGACTCATTCCTGATGACGTCATAAGTCTTGGTCACAATACGACTTTTTAAATAACTCTGAAAATAAGACAAAAGGCATTCTTAAAGTCAACGGTGTTCATTTTAAAATTCTTCTTTAACCTTTACAATGAATCTTCTGTCAGCTGTGGAACACCTTCCATCCACCAGAGCTGGTGAGGCCGGCACTGGAGCGGACCCTGGAAGCCCTGAAACTGGACTACGTCGATCTGTACATCATTGAGCTTCCTATGGCCTTCAAGGTCTGTATGACTGTAGGGTTCATGACACATTAGTAGATTAGCCTAATGACATCAGGAAGTCTTGCACATTAACATACATGGAAAGAAGGCATGTTAAGAGAGACATTGGGCTAACGGTTAGCTTGACATTTCTGCAATAATTTGACTTGTGCTAATTTACAGCCTGGAATGGAGTTCTATCCTAAATATGAGAATGGAAAATACATCTATCACCATACAGACCTCCTTGCAACATGGGAAGTGAGTGTTTCCGGATTTATACGTTGGCTTGTTGTCTGATCTGATCTTCAATGTGAATGCTAACTCTGGAGTCTGGAACAGGAAGGCAGATCTAACTAAAATTTTTTTTATTTTAACACAACTAAATGATTTGATGATCCATTTATTCTGCTTATCTGAGCTAACGTTCATGTGCAGGTATTGATTGAATCCTAAATTTAAGAATGCGGAAAATGGGGGCGTCCGGGTGGCGTGCACTATTCCGTTGCCTACCCCGTGTTACCTCCGGCTTGGTCGGGCGTCCCTACAGACACAATTGGACGTGTCTGCGGGTGGGAAGCCGGATGTGGGTATGTGTCCTGGTCGCTGAAGTAGTGCCTGCTCTGGTTGGTCGGTCGGGGTGCCTGTTCGGGGGGGAGGGGAACTGGGGGGAATAGTGTGACCCTCTCATGCGCTATAGCCCCCTGGTGAAACTCCTCACTGTCAGGTGAAATGAAGTGGCTTGCGACTCCACATGTATGCAGGAGGCATGTGGTAGTCTGCAGCCCTCCCCGGATCAGCAGAGGGGGTGGAGCAGCGACCGGGATGGCTTGGGAGAGTGGGGTAATTGGCCAAGTACAATTGGGGAGAAAAAGTGGGGGGGGGGGGGGGCAAAACTTGAACTGTTTCTTGAATCCTGCTGTGTCTTGGTGGGGTCGTACAGGCTTTAGAGGACTGTAAGGACGCGGGGTTGGTCAAGTCTCTGGGAGTTTCCAACTTCAACCGCAGACAACTGGAACTGCTGCTGACTAAACCAGGCCTCCGACACCGGCCAGTCTCCAACCAGGTGGGCTGCTCCTCGTTCTAGCATGGGAAGATTTAATCTAACATACACTAAAAGATGTTCTGAAGATACTGAGAATATCTTTATGAATAACTGTACATGTGATAAAATGGATAATAAGACACTCATAAGGTCTTACAACACACTTGTACACACTAGTGGATGAAAACAATCATATTAATACGTCTTTAAATGTTGTTTCTAGTGTCTTCTCCCTTGTTTTTTTTCTATCTAAAGTGAACCTCCTCCTAACAGCACTGACCAGACTAGACTGAACCATTCAGGACTTTGTGACTAAACTTAACCTTCAGCCTCACAAAAAACAGCTCCAATCCTAAATCCTGATTTAAAGCAGCCCTGGGTAACTTTCTGGAGTCCGGTCACTTCTGTTGTCCTGTGTCCACACACAACCAAGAGGCTTTTTTTTGTTGTTGTCTTGTAGCAACGGGTTATATTTGTTTACAAGTCGTCACTCAAAAGACTATGCTGAAGCAGAGAAACGGTCACGATGAGTTAAAGTAAAAAAGATAACCCTCTGTGTGGGCCGTGAAGCATCCCATACATCTCCAGGAAGGTTTGAAGAAACAAGACTTCTTGGAAACTGGTCCGAACGGGGATCGTGTTGTTGAATCTACTTATCCGTGCACGTTACACTACCCCCCCCCCCGTCCTACAGGAAGCGCGTCCCCGCTTCAGCATACCAGCTCCCTCACGCCTCTGGGTGCACACACTTCTGATAACCTCACAGTCTCACCCTCCCACTTCCCCGGAGACCCAGGTTCGCGTCCCAGCCGCGGTGATTCCTGGGCTACCCCCCGAATTCGCTATCATGGTGTCAGAAGTGGGATGGTGAGAGCGTGAGGCCATCGGAAGTGCGTGCGCCCAGAGGCGTGAGGGAGCTGATATGCTGAAGTGCGGGGACGCACTTCCCGAGGGGGGGGTGTAGTGTAACGACCATGAATGAGTTGACTCGCTAGCCTTTGGCTAACGGGTCGGACCCTTTAGTCAACTGGTTAACAGAGTCGCCCGTGGTGTGGGAGACCCGGGTTCGCGTCCCGGCTGTGGCGGTTCCCGGGCTGCCCCCGAATTTGCTTCAATATATTAAAGCAAAAAAAGTTACTCGGTGCCACTCAGATTTTATTTTTAGATGTTTTTGTTCTTTCTTGTAAGGCTATCGTTCACAATCATGTAAAATTTATAAGACAGCTATTCATATTTTAAGCTAGCTGCTGATATTAACGAAGGTGTCGTACGGGCTTATAAGTGTCTTATTACTCACTATTTACAGCTAGCCATTTGAAAGTGAGCCCCCTTCATCTCCGGTATACAACACTTTCCATAGGAGGGTTTATGAAGAGTTTCCCGGTCAAAGGAAGAAGAACAGCACAGCAAGATGTGCACCAGGCATCCGTGTGGCATGGCGGTCTATTGCGTTGCCTACCAACACGGGCATCGCCGGTTTGAATCCCCGTGTTTCCTCCGGCTTGGTCAGGCATCCCTACAGACACAATTGGCCGTGTCTGCGGATGGGAAGCCGGATGTGGGTATGTGTCCTGGTCACCGCATTAGCGCCTCCTCTGGTCGGTTGGGGCGCCTGTTCAGGGGGGAGGGGGAACTGGGGGGAATAGCGTGATCCTCCCACGCGCTACGTCCCCCTGGTGAAACTCCTCACTGTCAGGTGAAAAGAAGCGGCTGGCGGCTCAGAGGATGCATGTGGTAGTCTGCAGCCCCCTCCGGATCGGCAGAGGGGGAGGAGCAGCGACCGGGACGGCTCAGAAGAGTGGGGTAATTGGCCAAGGGCAACTAGAGAAAAAAAAGGGAGGGGGGGATATGCACCAATAGCAGACAAGCTAAAAGAAAGAAGACAAGATTTAACACAACAAGGGCAATCAGACGCCTAAAATAAATCAGAGTTGGATAAGAGTTAAACAAGAACTTCATGTCAAAGACAATTCTGAGGGAAAAAAACACATCCCTTTTAATTGTTCTAGCGACGTAGGGTCATGTGACCAGGACACCACAGTTTCCCTCTGGTGACTTGGGTTCCTTCTGAATTTTGTGTTTTGGTTTCTCTCCAGGTTGAATGTCATCCGTACTTCACACAGCCCAAACTGCTGGATTACTGTCGTCAGAATGACATCGTGATCGTGGCCTACTGCCCCATCGGCAGCTCCAGAGATCCATCCTGGTACTGGTCCATTATGAAGGCCGCCGCTATAACTCTCTTAAAGGATCATTCTGTTCCATACAGCCTGGGTCTTGTTTTCTAGTTCCTTCCATCAAACATATCAGTCATGATTTCATTTTGATTTCTAGAAAGGAAAGAAGGACCTGGTAGATAAAACAGGTTCTGGTCGTGGAAGGGCTCCCGGGTTCTTTTGCTGCCACTGTGTAGAGGTTGACATTGACAACATCTCACGCAAAACAAACAAACAGGTTTTGAAGACACGCAAACCTTGTCCGGAGGTCTCCGCGCATTGTTGATGTTTTCTGGTTTTTGCCTGCCAGGGTGACTTTAAAAAGTCCTCCTCTGCTGGAAGATGAGCTGCTCGTGTCCATCGGGAAAAAGCACAACAAGAGCAGCGCCCAGGTGGCGCTGCGCTTCAACGTGCAGCGAGGCGTGGTGGTCATTCCCAAGAGCTTCAGCCCCGAGAGAATCAAACACAACAGCCAGGTATTTTACAACTGAGATCCGCTCCTTTTCTCTATTCATACATGTCCTCCATGTGTGTGTGATGGAGTCAGGCTCCACAACACCACCAGTCATCTTCACCATGGGTGGAGACTCTCTCCAGTCTCCGCATACCGCTGTTGAGATGTTTGACTCGGTAGGACGAACACTGGTGCAGCAGCAAACACGTTCCTACTGAAACAGGAAAAAGACTGAATCGTGATGCTGGTGTTTCCATGACAACCAGTATGACTGTACAACAGTGTTTCCATACAGTGTGATGTAGTTTGTAATACATCAGACCGTGTGTGTTAATGTTGTGGCACACCAGCCACAATGGCTGCTACACCTGGTTTGTAGTCCTGCTACACCTGGTTTGTAGTCCCAGAAAATCAGAGTCAACAGGTCTGTGATAGAATTCTGCCTTTTGTGACCTGAAGTAATATTAAATATAGAACACCAATCAATCAATCAATCAATCAATCAATCAATCAATCAAACTATATATCTACGGAGCACATTTCTCACATTAAAATGTATTGCAATGCACTTTATATGAAGGGAAATTGTACAAATAAATCAAGGGTAATGATAAAAGGAGAAACAAAACTGGAAAACTAAATGAATGAATGAAGTTCTTACCCCTGATAATGAATTACTGCAGTAAACGGACATCGTCCTCTACTTTGTTCCAGATATTTGATTTCTCGCTCACTGAGGAGGAAATGAAGGCCATTGAAGCGCTGAACAAAAACGTCCGTTTTGTGGAACTGCCAATGTAGGTTTCAACTGTGAGGAGAAAACAGTGAATTGTACCTGTCCTTTGCCTTATCCATCTACTCATTGCTAAGGGATTACGCCAAGTCACGGTGTTATGGCTTTTATCTGACTGATGTTTGATGCAAAACAGATACCCACTGGGCTAATTGGTTTTCTTCATCTTCCTCATCATAGTCCTCATCACCACCATGATCAACTTTGTCTTCTTTCTTTGATACAGGTGGAGCGACCATCCCGAGTATCCATTCCATGATGAATATTAACCTCATCCTGCTTTGTTTGTGTGGCGTGGATTATTTTGTGACATGGGTAAATTTCACATGAGCCCTGCAAACCATAGCTTCTCTCTGTACGTATATCTTACCGGCATCAAGTACATCCACGGCCAGCACGGAATCCGCATTGTTCCTCTTGGATCCGAGGTTCGACAATCGGTCGGAGCCTCCTTTCCAGCACCCTAGAGTAGACTTTCCCAGGGAGGTTGAGCAGTGTGATGCCCCGATGATTGGAGCACACCCTCCTTATTTGTTCGTAATAACGCCAATTTACCCACACCTACACAGTGTGGTCTGGCTGGTCTGGCACGTCAGGATATATACACCAGGTCAGGTCATGGATTCATAACATTAACTTGTTGTCTGAGTTGGTTTTCAGTGTTAATAGTCACTCCGGAGTACAGAACCGTGAGTGTGACGTCATAGCATAGCCTGTGTATTGATAATGATATTGTACATCTCAAGAGAAAACACTAGAGTGCGCCGCCTCATAATGAATCAGGAACGTTCCGGTCCTGCAGACTGGTTTTTCATGTCGTCATCCTCGTGGAGACGCTTTTGGCCTGAGACCAGCCAAACATTTTATGCAGTAAACTAAGCAATAAATTATCACTGCCTGTCAAAAAGTAAGATAATTAACAATCCTTCCTATATTTTGTAATCAATGCAGTATTCCTCATTTTCTTCCATCATGGCCTAAATGAAAAACATTATTGGAGTGATATTTTGGAATACAGTTAAATTGTTGAATTGTTTTGACTCAAAAGTATGAAAATAAAAATGTTCTTCTCTATTATTCTTTTTTTAATTTGAATTCTGTCTCTAAGCAAAATGGGTTCATTGTTGGCATCCCGCGACCCACTTGTCCCTCCAGCTGCAACCCAGTTGGGGGTCACAACCGATAGTTTCAAAACCATTCATCTAACCTGCAGTAATTTCACTTTTGACCTCATCTACCCCCCCCCCCCCGATCCATTCATCCTTAAGTCCACTGAAAGATATTGCCATGCCAACCTGCTGTCAAAATGTATATAAAAAAAAAACCCTAGATAGGAATTCTGTATGTCTGATTCATGTCATCCAAGTAGGTAAATGTGTGTGTGTGTGGGGGGGTACTCGTGTGCAGTAATGGAGTAGAGGTGTTTCCCTGGAGCTCCGTGTTGTCGCCTGCACTTTATTACTAAACTACTGAACCTGAACATTATTTTCCGCTAGTCTGCCATCTGAGCTGTACTGTAACCTGGGAGATTTGGTTTTACACCATGTACCCTAAGAAAGACGAAAGTCAAAGCCATAAGAAGGCATCCTAAGCGAGCTCGACTGCTGCCAGCAATGAAGCTACAGTAGCTGCCATCACCCATCAGGGAGTTGAGCTAGCCAAAGTTTCTAAGCTTGTGGACTTTGGATTGATTTGAAGTCAGTGGAGGGACTCCTCGACTCAACTGAACCGAGTGTTTGTCCATATCATGGTGCTGGAAGCCATGAGCTATCTGCATTGGAGGACAACTACCGAAGCTCACACTCTGAAGACACCCTTAATGCCATCTTGAAAATAAAGTATGGGTATGAACATATTCCTGGGGAACAGGTTGGAAACTATATTCATAAGATCAAACCAACACATTTTAAGTTAGGTGATAAAGCTGAGAAATTGCTCAATGTGCAAGTTGACAGGGCAATACATAACATTTTCTCTTCTACTGGACAGCCGATAACTGATCCCAAGTTGATCACTGACCGTTTCTTTAACTTTTACAGCCAGTTATATGCCTCTGAGTCTAAAGCCACTGATGTAGATGTTGCTGATTTTCTCAATGCACTGGATACTCTCCAGTTCTTGGTGAAGCTGTGAGGTGGGAAGTGGACTCTAACTTCACGCTGGAAGAAATCTGTTCTTTTCCTAATGGCAAGGCCTTTGGCCCTGATGGGTTTGGAATAGAGTTTTATAAAGCCCATGTAGACATAATTGCCCCTATTTTACTCCGAATGGTAAATTGCTTTGTGAAAGACAGAATTTTTCCTAATATTTTGTATGATGCTCATATCTGTCTTCTCTTTAAAAAAGGCAGGGATGACATGCAACATAATTGGAACTGACCCACCATGCAGTACGGGTTGTGAAGCACTCAACTAAAAGGCAACTAATTGCAGGCTAACACAAAAACACGAGTTTTAAGTTTGGATTTAAAGGACTCAATAGACACTGATTGTCTGATGGCAGCAGGCAGGTTATTCCACAAGAACAGGGCCCTGGAAAAGGATAGGAAAAGGTCCTGCCACCAGCTGACTTCTTTTTAACTTTGGGTACACACAGGAGCCCTGTATTTTGAGAGTGAAGAGCTCGAGATGGAGTGTATGGTTTAAGGAGATCAGACAGGTAAGATGGGGCAAGCCCATTTAGGATTTTACAAGTCAGCAGAAGCACCTTGAAGTCTGATATAACATGGATAGGAAGCCAATGAAGGGAGGTAAGAATTGGTGTAATACGGTCAAATTTCCTAGATTTAGTTAGGATTCTAGCTGCAGTATTCTGAACCATCTGAAGACTTTTAGTACTAGAATGTGGCAGACCTGAAAACAGAACATTACTGTAATCAAGTCTGGATGAAACAAATGCATGTATTAGAGTCTCTGCATCAGCCACGGACAGGAAAGAGCGAATTTTAGCTATGTTACGTAAGTGAGAAAAAGGCAGTCCTGGTGATTTCTTTGTTGTGCTTATCAAAGGAGAGGCTGGGATCAAACGTAGCACCAATAGTTTTGGCTGCCACACTTTGTGAAATCACAGAGTTGTTGATTGTTATCATTACTTGATCAAATTGGTGTCTGTGTCTAGCAGGGCCAATGACCAGCATCTCGGTTTTATCTGAATTTAAAAGCAGAAAGTTAAGTGACATCCAGTTTTTCACACCAGCCAAGCAGGCCTCTAAATTAGTCATTTGAGTATGATCATCAGCCCTTATGGGCACATACAGCTGAGTATCATCAGCAGAGCAATGTAAATTTATTCCATAACTGTGTATAATTTGGCCAAGAGGTGAAATATAAAGAGAGAAAAGTAGAGGGCCAAGTACGGAGCCCTGGGGTACACCATATTTAACGTCAGAGAATTTTGATGTAATATTACTATAGCAGAGATAATGTGTTGTTCCAGATAAATAGGACCTAAGCTGAGAGAGGTAAACCAGAGACACCAAAATTACAATTTAATCTGTCTAACAGTATACAGTGATTAATGGTGTCAAAGGCTGCACTGAAGTTCAGTAGTAGAAACACAGAAGTGGAATCAGAGTCCATAGCTAGTAAAAGCAGTAAAAGTAGTTGGAGCAACCCAATATCACAGCAATATTGGGTTGTTCCAACTACTCTTTGACTCTTCCCCCAGCATTATAACCAGCCCTCATGTTTGGTATGGATATACCAAAAATGGTTATTCTGAGAGTGGAAATCAGTTTTCCCTCCTTGCTTTAAAAATTGGCTGAATGACATGGTTTCCTCTCTATTTCTTGAAGAAATTTTATATACTCTGTCCAATGCCCGACTCAAGATCCTTAAGATCTGGGGTTCCTTTACTGAACTTATTAGGAGGGAGAGGTGTCAACCTGGGAACTAATTGTGTCGGACTGTATTAATAATAATAATAATTGCATTTATATAGCGCTTTTCTAGACATCCAAAGCGCTTCACATTGAAGTGGGTAACTCACCTCAACCACCACCAATGTGTAGCACCCACCTGGGTGATGCATGACACGACAGCCATTTTGCACCAGAATGCTCACCACACATCAGATTGAGGTGGAGAGGGAGGAATCATTGAGCCAGTTACAGGGGGGGATGATCAGGTGGCCAGATGGAAAGAGCCAGGTTGGGAATTTTTCCAGAACAAAGGGGAACACCTGGTGTGGTACTGTGCTGCATTGTGCTTTGATCTGCTAAGATCTCAGTTTTCTAGCCTTCATCTTGGGCATTCCTCAGCCTCATTTGGTCTTGGTTCTATGGACTCTATTTCTGACCCTCAATCCACTTGTGGACATTTAAATCATTGTACAGATTGACATACATATGCACACTTTTTCTGTGAGCTGGCAGTTTGTTTTGTTCTACTCTGTCGTGTGTATTTGTTCCTTTTTTATTGTAATAAAGGGAAATTTTCATAAATATAATTTAAGAAAGGCAAATGCATGCAGCTGGACTATTATCATGGGTTTGAAAATGTTTCACCGCTCATCGGCCACACATTTGGCGCCTTATGAGCGGATGTCCTCAACTACGTCCTCTTTCAACAAGAGGAGCGTTTCCTCTACAGAAATAAAAGTGGCATCTGAGGTGTTACAATAAAAATTAAACGTGGTAAAACTGAAAAAAAAAACTTTACCGTAGTAAGAAAGGAGCTGCACACTGATAAAAAAAAAAACAACAAAAAAACTTGTACATTAACAATTGGAGGAAGTCTCCTTCATGAAAAGGTACTTTTTAGGAAGGGAATGAAAAGTTGAAGAACATGGCCATGGTGGGCAGAGACCGGTCAGATTCTTCTTCATGGCTATACAGTAAAGAAACAGCAGGGGAGATTTTATTCATTTGTCTGTTTCTTCTCACTCTTTTTAATTTGTTTTGTGAACCAAGGACATTGTACTGTTTGATAATATTGTGAAGAAACTCCCAAATAACTGCTTTAGAGGAAAGTAATTTGTACACAATTAAACATTCCAGAGACCAGTGAGCTTGAAAAGCCTTTGGAAGTTGGATTTTTTTTTTCAGGCCCCTTTTTACCCCTACAAACCTTTTTGTCTTGTCCATTAAATGTTGTTTTCAGTTCACCCTCAGAGATCTAAAAAAGAGGAAGAGTCATTTTGGTTATGTTCCATGTTGTGTCTTTACATCTCATGATTCATTATGATCCTGTTCTTAAAGGTGCAGTTAGTAAAATCTTTTCTCTACTGACCCCATCAGTGACAGGCCTGCAAGTCTAGTTGTGTCGGAAAGCCGTCTCCTCCATATTGGAAATCTGAAACACAAAGGGAGTTGAATGTGTGAGGACTTGTAGTTTTGTTGAGGGACACTGGATTTCTAAATAGCGGGATTCTATTTCAAACTCCTCAAAAATGGGAAAAACACAGGCGTAGTCGAAAAATATGATGATGGTGTGACCAGGGGTGTAGCAAAAAAAAATAAATTCTGGGCCCTATACATAAGCAGTCTCTGTGGGCCCCTTTTTTTGTTTCTCATGCGTCACTTTTTTTGACCCATTATGCCAGCCTCCCAAGGTGCCAGCCTCCACCAAATGACGGAAGCTAAGCAGGTATGGGCTTGGCTAGTACTTGGGTGGGAGACCTCCTGGAAAACTGAGTTGCTGCCGGAAGTGGTGTTGGTCGGCCAGTCTTCCCTCTGGTCCTAATAAAAACAACAAATATCAAATCCCAATGCCCCAGTGCAGTGATGGGGACGCTGTGCTGTAGGAGATGCCGTCCTTCAGATGAGACGTTAAACTGAGGTCCTGACTCACTGCGGCCATTAAAGATCTCATGGCACTTATCGCAAAGAGTAGGGGGTTCCCCGGTGTCCTGGCAAAATTCCCAACCTGGCTCTCTCCATCTGGCCACCTAATCATCTGCCCATGTAATTGTGTCAACGAGTCCTCCCTCTCCACCTCAAGCTGATGTGTGAGCATTCTGGTGCAAAATGGCTGCCGTGCCTCACCCAGGTGGTGCTACACATTGGTGGTGGTTGAAGTGGGTTACCCCCTTCACTGCGAAGCTCTTTGGGTGTCTAGATAAAACCTTATATAAATGTCATGATTATTATCCATCCATTATCCATCCATTATCCAAACCACTTATCCTGCTGGATACTGGAGCCTATCCCAGCAGCCATTGGGCGGCAGGTGGGGAGACACCCTTGATAGGCCACCAGGCCATCACAGGGCCCACACACACACCCACCCACCCACCCACCCAAGGGATACTTAAGAGGATCAGCAGCCTTATTCAGATGAATCTGGAAATCACCAATAATAATAATAATCACCACGAGTATTATTAATAAACCAAAACAGGTCCTCTGCGCCTGCGCCCGCTCCGTCACAGTACCCTCTACATGTTTGTTTACTAAAGGTTGTGGGTCCACAACGCAGGTTTTGAACGCCAGGAATCTCAGCATCTGCCAAAGCTATCGGTTTTTATCCCACCTCTTCAATGCATGATGGTCATTTTTCTGCTCCCACTTGAAATGTGAATAGTTTCTTTAACATCTTAATTAGAGGGCTATAGTCTAGAGCAGGGTTCAGCGTGGCATTGACACGGGCACGCGGAGCAACGCAATAATTTTTTTTATAAAAAAAACATTTTAATATAAAAGATAACCGAATGGTGAACAAAACGAACAATTCGGTTTAAAATAACACTGAAACAGTATCAAAATACACCGTTGGTTTTGACAGCAAGAGGGCGCACACAAGTGACGTCATCCCCCGCCCTCTGATCTGCCCACGAGCGCAGCGTTACAGCGGTGGTGACGACGTAGCATAGCTAGCTAGCTTCCTGTTTCGCTTTTATGTGGAGAACAACGGACGATGGCAGAAGCAATATTGTTTAACGCTTATGAGATTTGCTTTTGCCCGGAGAGAACAGTGAGTGTCAAATTTACCAAGCCCTACATCCCAACTTTTCACTATCACCTGGGTTGTCAAACACGAACGCGTTAAATACTAATATGGCCGGTGGCCCCGCCATTGTTAGCAGTACCGCTACCTTCCTGCTAGCATCCGGCCTCGTCTCCAGTCCCACGGCCGCGACGTACAGGTTGAACTGCTGTTTGAAGACGCGCCACTTCTCGTCGACATTCCCCGTTAAGTTTCAAACTCTCCGGTGGTTTCAAATCCACGTCGTCTTGCTCAGTTTACTCCTGGTACCATGTTACGTTCGGGTTTAGAAGGACGAGGCTTGTTTTATTCCCACTCTTAACTCGTTTATTAAACAACTCATTCAGTTACATCCGTGTGCGTGGTTAGTGTGTCTTCTTCATCTAATCCTACCTAGTTCTCTCAGGTAAGTACTAACGGCTAGTTCCACCTAGTGGGCAGAACGTGTAACAACATCCAATCGTCACAGAATCTAGACCAGTGTTTCTCAACCCAGTCCTCAAGGAACCCCTATCCTGCATATTTTCTTTGCAACCCTGAATAGGTACCTGTTTGTAGTTATTCAGCCAATCAGCAATGAATTTTGTCAGATGTTGCACACCTTGCATAATTAAGTGCTGCGAGATGATTGGTCGAGTAAGTACAAGCAGGGCTACCTATGCAGGGTTACAATGAAAATCTGCAGGATAGGGGGTCCTTGAGGACTGGGTTGAGAAACACTGATCTAGACGATGAGACAAGGCAGCAGCAGTAAATAAATGGGTAAATATCCATCCATCCATCCATTATCCATACCGCTTATCCTGCTCTCAGGGCCGTAGGGATGCTGCAGCCTATCCCAGCAGTCATTGGGCAGCAGGCGGGTAGACACCCAGGACAGACCGCTAGGCTATCACAGGGCCGACACACACACATTAATTTCATTTAAGAGTTGGCAGATCCAAGTGTGTCCTCGATTTTTGTCAAGCACATAATGAAAGTGACCAGATCTTATTGTCAACCGTTGCCACAATTTGCAAACTCCGAGCCACAAGAAGACCAAAATTGGGCATCGCTTGAACAAAAGGCCGCAAGGCCCAGTTTATACAAGATGGCGGCCTCGGAGTCCTCACCAGCTGCGGCAACATTTCTTTTTAGCAGTTTAATAAGGTGCAGATTATAAGATTAATCTGCAAATTAGTCGACTAACGCTAAATTTAATTGCAAACAAGAAAAAATAAAAAATACTCATTATGAAAATGAACTGACACTCGGGCCAGGGATTTTTTTTTTTAAACTTTGTAAAGTGGCACGTGACATCCAAGAGGTTGCCCACCCCTGGACTGAAGATCAGAGGCAGCTCTCGTGACCAGGATGATTCAGCCTAAAGTGCTGCTGGTATTCAGGTTTGATTTGTTTTTATCCACAGATGTTTATCCAAGCGGCACGGTGGCACAGTGGTTGGCGTGGTCGCCTCACAGCAAGAAGGTCCTGGGTTCGAGCCCCGGGGTAGTCCAACCTTGGGGGTCGTCCCGGGTCGTCCTCTGTGTGGAGTTTGCATGTTCTCCCCGTGTCTGTGGGTCTCCTCCCAGTGCTTTGGTTTCCTCCCACAGTCTTTGGACTGTGGGAGGAAACCAAAACCTGTGTGTATGTGTGTGTGTGTGTGGGCCCTGTGATGGCCTGGCGGCCTGTCCAGGATGTTTCCCCGCCTGCCGCCCACTGACTGCTGGGATAGGCCCCAGCACCCCTGCGACCCTGAGAGCAGGATAAGCGGTTCGTTTAATGGATGGATGGATGTTTATCCAAAAAGATAGACTTAAAAAATGAAACTTTGACATGATTTGGTTGATTGTGTGCCATGTAACACTAATAACACAGCTTCTTTCTGTCTGATTTCCAACCCTGTAGTCAGGCTGTGGATATTTCCATTAACAGCCAGCCAATGTCAAAATCATCCATGTGGATCAGCATCCATGAGTTTTATATATATATATATATGTGTGTGTGTGTGTATATATATATATATATATATATATGTGTGTGTGTGTGTGTGTGTGTATATATACACTACCGTTCAAAAGTTTGGGATCACCCAAACAATTTTGTGTTTTCCATGAAAAGTCACACTTATTCACCACCATATGTTGTGAAATGAATAGAAAATAGAGTCAAGACATTGACAAGGTTAGAAATAATGATTTGTATTTGAAATAAGATTTTTTTTACATCAAACTTTGCTTTCGTCAAAGAATCCTCCATTTGCAGCAATTACAGCATTGCAGACCTTTGGCATTCTAGCTGTTAATTTGTTGAGGTAATCTGGAGAAATTGCACCCCACGCTTCCAGAAGCAGCTCCCACAAGTTGGATTGGTTGGATGGGCACTTCTTTGAGCAGATTGAGTTTCTGGAGCATCACATTTGTGGGGTCAATTAAACGCTCAAAATGGCCAGAAAAAGAGAACTTTCATCTGAAACTCGACAGTCTATTCTTGTTCTTAGAAATGAAGGCTATTCCATGTGAGAAATTGCTAAGAAATTGAAGATTTCTTACACCGGTGTGTACTACTCCCTTCAGAGGACAGCACAAACAGGCTCTAACCAGAGTAGAAAAAGAAGTGGGAGGCCGCGTTGCACAACTGAGCAAGAAGATAAGTACATTAGAGTCTCTAGTTTGAGAAACAGACGCCTCACAGGTCCCCAACTGGCATCTTCATTAAATAGTACCTGTTAGAGCCTGTTTGTGCTGTCCTCTGAAGGGAGTAGTACACACCGGTGTAGGAAATCTTCAATTTCTTAGCAATTTCTCGCATGGAATAGCCTTCATTTCTAAGAACAAGAATAGACTGTCGAGTTTCAGATGAAAGTTCTCTTTTTCTGGCCATTTTGAGCGTTTAATTGACCCCACAAATGTGATGCTCCAGAAACTCAATCTGCTCAAAGAAGTGCCCATCCAACCAATCCAACTTGTGGGAGCTGCTTCTGGAAGCGTGGGGTGCAATTTCTCCAGATTACCTCAACAAATTAACAGCTAGAATGCCAAAGGTCTGCAATGCTGTAATTGCTGCAAATGGAGGATTCTTTGACGAAAGCAAAGTTTGATGTAAAAAAAATCTTATTTCAAATACAAATCATTATTTCTAACCTTGTCAATGTCTTGACTCTATTTTCTATTCATTTCACAACATATGGTGGTGAATAAGTGTGACTTTTCATGGAAAACACAAAATTGTTTGGGTGATCCCAAACTTTTGAACGGTAGTGTATATATATATATATATAAATATAATATCTTCAACTTTTTTTAGTTTCATATATCCTTTGACATTTTTGATGTAGAGTTGAACCAGTTCAGGTTGATCTGTTTTACACTAGTTAAACCATTTGACAGTAATACCAGACTAAAGGAGGCGAAATTTACACGCAAGCCTTCATTTTAAGAGTGAGCTGATGCCTCCTTTGTGTCTTGAATAATCTGTTTTAGATCAAGTGTGAAAAACAAAACAGACGTCGCCCTGAAAGAACCTGACAGAAGGAAAAACAACAACAAAAAACAACTTCTAAATTGTAAAGCCTGATGACCTTTCAAACAAGTGCTGTGAACCGGGCGGCCCCGGACCCCTGCAGTGGGAAAATGTTCTGAATGGGCCACCGGCTCTGTGTGGAAGGGATCCGGTTGGAGAACTATAAAGACTATTTTCCGGGCCCTGAATGTGTGGGGTTTTTTTTTTTTTGGAGCAGGACAGCTTCAGTAAGCAGGAGTGATATTTAATTAATGTCAGACAATTAAGAAACACTGCTGTTTCCTGTTCACAGACTCACTGGTAAAGAGAAACACAGTTTTCCATATGTTGTTGTAAGGACAACACTCCACTAGCATCCATAATACTGAGCAGTCTTCTGTGTGTCTCTGAAACAATACCAGAATTGTGCACGCAATGTCTCTGTCAATCCGTGAAAGTGAAAACTTGCCGACAGGCTGCACTGGAAAAGAAAATATGAATAACAATTTTATGTTGTACAGCTGTATATAGTGTGGTTATATTTGCATTTTATTAGGCAGGGAGACGCCCTGGACAGGCCGCCAGTCCATCACAGGGCCGACACACACACACACATTCACACCTAGGGACAATTTAGTATGGCCGATTCACCTGACCTACGTATCTTTGGACTGTAGGAGGAAACCGGAACACCTGGAGGAAACCCACGCAGACATGGGGAGAACATGCAAACTCCACACAGAGGACGACCCGGGATGACCCCCAAGATTGGACTACTCCGGGGCTCGAACCCAGGGCCTTCTTGCTGGTGAGGTGATCGTGCTAACCACTGCGGGACCGTGCTGCCCTTTTATTATACAATGATAGCATTTTGGCAAAGCAGGAAGTAATATTTCATATTCATGTTTCGGATTGTTCGTCCAGTGATGTCACTGGTGGACACTTTTCTGCATAATTTGGGCAGCATTATGGCTGCTAATGGAGCATTATCCCTACAATGATAACTACAAACAGATGCATATAGAGATCCCTACATAGATGTATAGCGTAATGCTGAGAATCATGATTGCTTCTCTTATTTACAGTATGTTGGCCCATCTAATACAAAGCTAGCATCTAGCAGCTATCCTGTGATGTCTCCACAGGCTTGAGAAATGAGCAGTGGAGCAGCAAAGATGCAAAAACATCTTTCAACCCTATTAAAATGTTTTTATGCATGCTTAGGTAAGAAAATCAAAGAAAGTTGAATCAGTTCATCTGGACACAACATTTATTGACAGAAACGTTTGTTTCATCACTCATCTAAGTGACCTCTTCGGTCTAAACTGACTGCAGGTATCCCCACCCTTATAAACAAGACACCCAAACAGTGCACCAGCCGATCAAAGAGAGGAGAAGGACAACAGCTGCCTAAGCATAAGCTAGTAGTGATTCCATACGTGGCGGGAGTGTCGGAAAAGTTGAGATGCGTATTTTCCAAACATCGCGTCTCAGTTGCTCTCAAACCCCAAAACATGCTGCGCCAGAAGTTGGTCTACCCCAAGGATCAGGTCCCCCAACACAAACAGAGCAATATAGTAGCTGTTAGACAGAGACAAACTCCACCACATCTGCAGACGAGGCTGAACTAGTGCTAACAATCCGTCTTTCGGTCGTGATGTCACAATGCCTCTGATCCTTGGAAGATGGTGCCTGGTGTCGCGTTGCCCTCCGAAAGACCGATATTTGGACTACTAGTCATTTAGGTTAAGGCGATAGCCTGTTATGATAGTCAATGTAGGCAGTTAGATAAAGCCAGCTCTTACCTTTGCGAAAATCACGGTGTTGTCACAGCCTGTTGGCTTGAAGCTGTGGAGATCTTGAACCCATCCATTGGTAAATTGCCAGTGTGCTTCTAGGGATTTAAACGATTTAAACTGGTCCATTGTGTAAGGACTAATACCATAGACGAGGTAATTTACCATGTCTATATAAGTTAGTGAAGGAAGCTTGTCTGGGTCGTGGCTCCATTCTTTTGTTGGCAACTCGTAGGGATCAGCGTTACTTAGGGCACTCAATTTTGTCAAATAAAGACGTTTGGCATCAGGACATAATTTGTCCCTCTATGTCAGCTTTTCTTTGTATTTTTCTTTAAACATCTCAGTGAGGTAAGGGTAAGGGTAAAGGCAAATGTAACGCTAATATATGGCTAAGTCAAGGGCTAAAGTGCTAGCTAATTTGTAAACAATGCCTCTGATCCTTGGAAGATGGCGCCCGGCATCGCATTGCCCTTGCAAACAGCCCAAGTCAGCAGGTCTGCTGTCAGGCCCTGGGCTAAGGCTATCTGGAGTGCCCGTCATGTCTTTATGTATTCCTAGCCGAAAGAAGCTGCTCTAACTCACAGACACGTCTCTCTAGTAGAGACAACCTATCTATAAATGCGGAACAGTTACCACATACCATCGTTTTAACGAGACTGCTTTGACTGCAAATGCAATAGAGCTAACTGCTAAGCTAGGCGAAGCTGGAAGCTAGTAACAAACTAGGAACGAAAGGCTGCCTACTAAACGCAAGAGTAATTTGAGAAAGAAAACTAGAGAATCTAGTGATAGGTGAACTAAGCACAGAAAATAGCTAAATCAGTAGAAAAAATGAAGAGGTCAGGGCAGAATATAGAGAAGAGATGGTAAGAGAATAAACAGCAGTTATTGATCTCATGAAGCCGACTATCACGAAGGCAGAAGCCAGAAACAGCTGGCAGTGACAAGCTGACCCCCTCCCCCAGCATGCTGTACCTCCCATCTGGACCGGGCAAGGGGGCGTACCTGCCAAAAACCCATACCACCTGCCCCATTTCCATTAAAGGGCAGTCTCTCCACCAGTGGCCTGGCTTCCCACACCGCCAGGCGCCCCCTGTTGGTCTGGGAGGGCAGAGTCTGAAGCTGGGCCCTGTGGATTAGGGAAGAGGGAGGGGTTAGAACAGGGATGAGGTGTGGCGGGTATGTGCTGCTGGGTGGTGGGATGTGTGGGTGCATGACTGTATAAGTGTGAGTGCTCCGGTTGGATCCCCTCCTCGAGGCCGGGGGATGGGGCGAACTGTAGGCTTTCTGTATTGGTCCTGGACTGGGAGAGTGAGGTGGTCCTCCGCTAAGGCGACGACTTTGGCCAGGCCGTCAGGGCGGTGGCACTGAACCCAGTCGCAGTGGGGAGGCAGACGATAAATTGCTCCAGTGCCATTTGCTGGAAGCCAGCTGGAGGGGAGCGCAGCAGCTCCCTCGGGAGGGCCCGGTCTTAGGCCTGCTGTGCAGCAGTTCCCTGCAAGGCTTGCGTCTTCTGGTGTTGCATGCAAGCCTGGCTCTCGTGGAGGTCAGCAATCCGGTTGAGGGCTTACCCTAGCAGAGGTTCTGTCGGCTGACTTGACTGATTCATCCCACCCATACGGGCCACCCCTGTGGCAAGACTGCTGCCAGTGGGAGGGTTCGGGATGGAGACACGGACACGGTTTAGGCGGAAACATGGTTATTTAAAGTCTCTCAGTACGCTCTGTACGGGCCGGTACGCTCAGGTGCCAGAGCCGCTGCCTCGCTCTTCTCAATCAGAGCGGCATGAGGCTCCTTTCTGTCTCTGTCTCTCTGTTCCACTTGTGTTTGTGTCAGTGTCAGTCCAACCAGGACCCAGTGTCACTCTGGTATAGAAAGTATAGATTGTTAATTAGTCATAACTGAGGCTGATCACTAATCAGCCTCCCAACTCACAGAAGCGTCTGCTCTCCCGCAACCCACGCCCCCTCTCTCTCTGCTTCCAGCCGACGCTAACTCACACCCCGCAACCACAAGGGTTACAGTTAGAAGTGGGATTAGGTTAAGGTTAGAGTAAGGGTTAATGGCTTAGGCCGTTCTGAGAGGTACACAGAGCGCCCCTTAGTGGTCCAACTGATGACTGAAAATTTGTTGTAAGCGCTGAGAAATTGGCAAAGCCAAATGAAAACCACTATGACATTTAAATATTGTGTGTGTGTGTGTGTGTGTGTGTGTGTGTGTGTGTGTGTGTGTGTGTGTGTGTGTGTGTGTGTGTGTGTGTTGCACGTGCTCATAATAGTCACAGAGATTTGGTACTTGGGTGCTTTGGTTTGATCAGAGATGGTGCTTAGTCCAAAAGTTTGAGAGTCACTGGACGAGGGAATGAATGTAAATCAACAAGGGGTCCCCACAAATATAGGAAGGCAAAGCTCTGTGTGTGTGTGTGTGTGTGTGTGTGTGTGTGTGTGTGTGTGCGCGCGCGCTTATACACGGGCACGTGTGTGTGTGTGTGTGTGTGTGTGTGTGTGTGTGTGTGTGTGTGCGTCTGTAATACACAACCAGCAGTGCCATGTGACCCACACACAATATCAACCAGCGTTTCCTTCACATTTTCTGGTCACTCGATGGACAGAAATGCCCTGACAAAATGTGTGTGTCAAAAGGTTACGCAATCGGCCCACCATGCTGCAGTCGGCACAGACCGCTAGTGTGTGTGTGTGTGTGTGTGTGTGTGTTTAGTTTTCTGAATGGAGCTGGAGAAGGGAATGTTGGGTGTTTGTGTGTATGGGGTGGGGGGATGGGGGGTATAGAGGGGGTACAGAGGGAGAAGCTCATTGAGGACTGTGCTGAGGTTTTGAGACTCGGGAGATCTCCGTCTGCAGACGTTACACAGTGGACCCGGACACACGGACAGGCTGCTTAACCTGTCTGCCTGCCCTCCGATTCCTTCCGGAAGCCTCCAGCAGTTCATCATCATCAAAGGTGTGTAACTCCTGCATGAGAACTTCGACTGATTTATTTGAATATATGACGACACAAGTTTGAGCTCGTTGAACTGATGCTTGCAGGTGTGTTGTGCTTCAGTCATGGATGGTATGGTGCATGGATGATATGGCGCATGGATGGTGTTTGTGGTGCATGGATGTATGGTGCATGGATGGTATGGTGCATGGGTGGTGTGTGTGGTGCATGGATGTATGGTGCATGGATGGTATGGTGCGTGGATATGGCACATGGATGGTATGGTGCATGGATGGTGTGGTGCATGGATGGTATGGCGCATGGATGATATGGTGCATGGATGGTATGGTGCATGGATGGTATGGCACATGGATGTATGGTGCATGGATGGTATGGTGCATGGATGTATGGTGCATGGATGGTTTGGTGCGTGGATATGGCACATGGATGGTATGCTGCATGGATGGTGTGGTGCATGGATGGTATGGTGCATGGATGGTGTGGTGCATGGATGGTGTGGTGCATGGATGGTATGGCGCATGGATGTATGGTGCATGGATGATATGGCACATGGATGTATGGTGCATGGATGGTATGGTGCATGGATGTATGGTGCATGGATGGTTTGGTGCGTGGATATGGCACATGGATGGTATGCTGCATGGATGGTGTGGTGCATGGATGGTATGGTGCATGGATGGTGTGGTGCATGGATGGTGTGGTGCATGGATGGTATGGCGCATGGATGTATGGTGCATGGATGTATGGTGCATGGATGTATGGTGCATGGATGTATGGTGCATGGATGTGTGGTGCATGCGTAAAAGCAGGATTACTTTGTGATGTTGAGAGACAAAAGTTCTTTACGATCCTCAAGACTTTTTTTTATTTCTTCTACGATCCTTGGATTTTTTTTATTTTTCTACTTTCTTTTAGCAAAGTTGGATATAAGAGAGGGTTTTAATCGTCTTTGGTGTTAATATGTTTTAATGGTATTTTCAACAAAACTCAAAAATGACACATTTAAAGTTTCTGTATGGGTTCACATCCCAGTGAGATATTTTAACCAAGTCAAGTCAAGTTTATTTGGAAAGTCAAGACATCACAGGGTAGTCCTGAAGGGCTTTACAATCACACGACCACCCCTGTCCTAATGAGGAAAAACTATTTTTAAAATGTTGTCAGTTTAACACTGTAATCAAATTAACATGATTAATATTAAAATTTAACGCCACTGACCCATGTTAAATGGTCTCAGTACTCGTGTGGAGTGTTAGAAATGAGCTCTCACAGTGTATTGGTGAACTTTGTAGGAGCAGCCTCTATATTAACACTACAGCATGCAAGTACAGTAATCTGCAGTTTACTATCACATCACTCATTCAGATCTGCTAGAGTCAAGCCAAGTTTTACATGTATGGAGGTCCAGGTAAGGTAGCGGTCTATTCCGTTGCCTACCAACACGGGTATCGCCGGTTCGAATCCCCGTGTTAACTCCGGCTTGGTCGGGCATCTCCACAGACACGATTGGCCGTGTCTGCGGGTGGGACGCCGGATGTGGGTATGTGTCCTGGTCTCTGCACTAGTGCCTGCTCTGGTTGGTTGGTCGGGGCACCTGTTCGGGGGGGGGGGAGGGGGAGCTGGGGGGAATAGCGTGATCCTCCCACGTGCTACGTCACCCTGGTGAAACTCCTCACTGTCAGGTGAAAAGAAGCGGCTGGTGACTCCACATCTATGGGAGGAGGCATGTGGTAGTCTGCAGCCCTCCCCGGATCAGCAGAGGGGGTGGAGCAGCGACTGGGACGGCTCGGAAGAGTGGGATAATTGGACGGGTACAATGGGGGGGGGGGATTTTATATCTATAGCCTTTAAGTCACAGTTAAGTCCCAGAGGCTTTTACAATCACATTTTCTTTCAGATGTAAACAATAAATTGCAATGTATGAAATCCCCCTTACCTTTGACCATCCATTCAGATGAGGAAAAAAAACACACAGAAAATAAACTTATCTGGGGGGGAGGGATGATATAAACCTCAGAGCAACAGAGAAAAGATCTCTCTCTCTCGCCCCCCCCCCCCATGGATATAGCACAAGAGTATGAGCAGAAGAGCAAATGAGATGATTTATGTCTCAGTATCGACAAGTAAGCCATGTAGAGTAAGCAGGTTTGAAAATGATCAAGACTCCTTTTTCTGAATTAATCGTCAGACTGTATTCATAAGGCTTGGAGGCGCTGTTATCCACTGTTCGTATGCAAGGACAGTTTGGCTTTACGACATTCATCATAACACGCATGACCGATGCTGACGAATCAGGACTGATTTGTGTCGGTTGGCCTGACAGGTCTGAACTCTCTGACCCACAGCGATGGCTGATTGTCTGGATGGGGTCTGTTGTACCAGTTTGGTCTGAGTCCTTACTTAGTCTAGTTGTCACATAAGTATTGTAGTGACCGGAGGAGGCGGTCACTCTGACTGTCGGCGGTCCTGCGCCGGGGGGAGCGTAAAGGCTCATGGAACTTTTAATGTTCAAGTTGAAATCGTTGTTTTGGTGATGTGATGTTTGCGTTTTGATTGTTGTGGTTGCGTTGTGTGGTTCTTGGCGTTTGGAGCTGGCGCACAAGTTCTGCCTCACCAACATCCGAGACCCGTGCATCATTGGCCTACCCTGCTGACCCACTGGGTAGTCTGTGTTAACGTGTTGGGGGCGACGTCGCCCTCAGCACGAAGACCGTGGTGCTCCAGTCCGATTAGGGGAAGATCAAGCCCAAAGACCAATGCACCAGTGGCCAAGCAGCCGCTGCTCCCCCTGTGCGTCTCCGCCCCAGTGGCCCAGACCACTGTGCAAGCCCTCTGCAGCACACCCACCACCAGCAGCCCTGCGTCACCCCAACCTGCCTCAGCCCTGGTCGCTGAGCCTGCTGTCCTGCCCTCCACTGATATGACCGTGGCTATACGAGACTTACGACAGCGCGGCAGCGACTGCCTTGACCCACAGCAGCGCCACCAGTTGAAACGCCTCCTCGATGACTATGCGGACATCTTCACTGTTAGAGACTGACTGCAGGCAGACTGGGCTGGTCCAGCATGCCACCGAGACCGGCCCTGCCCAGCCCATCCATCTAAGCCCCCATCGGCTGGTCCTCGCTAAGCGGCAGTGGGCGGAGGAAAAAATCCACGAGATGGCTGCTGCCGGGGTGATTGAGCGGCTTTGGCCATCTTGGTGAGGAAGAAGAATGGCGGCTGGTAGTTTTGTCCATCCATCCATCCATTATCCAAACCGCTTATCCTGCTCTCAGGGTCGCGGGGATGCTGGTGCCTGTCCTCGCAGTCATTGGGCGGCAGACAGGGAGACACTCTGGGCAGGCCACCAAGCCATCACAGGGCTGACACACACATCTGTCCATTATATACAGTGCATCCGGAAAGTATTCACACCCCTTCACTTCAAATGTGGTCCATTTTTTGGACGGGAACTGGTGAAATGAAAGATGTGATTCTGTATGTTAATATGAGTTACAACCTGAATATCAAAAGTAAAGCAGAGACAACACTGATGTCCAGTCATAAGTGAACAGCCTTCATCATCATCATCCTTTGATCACAGTCAGGCATACATTCACAACGTCACGCCGGTATTCTCTGTTTCCCATTTGATTTGGTAGGCCTTGAACGCTTTTTTTCCTGTGCAGTTAAACTCTGTAATGCAGATATATGCAATTTTAGGAGCATTCGGGGAGCGGCAGGTCTGTATCTTTGTCTTTTCCACAAAGTTATTAAACTTTGTAAATCCAAAGCAGTCAAAATGACGGCTAAATGGTTGAACAGGGAGTGAAATATGGCCTGACACATCTCCAGGTTTCAGAAATGTGGTCCATTTTTTGGACGGGAACTGGTGAAATGAAAGATGTGATTCTGTATGTTAATACGAGTTACAACATGGCACACAGCAGTAAGACGTAGCGGTTCTTTTTAGCTTTCCCACCCTGAGCGTCACTTGACGGAAAAATCACTGCCACGTGAATATGGTCAATGTCTGCAGATTGGCTTGCTGAAAATGTTAAGTTGTGAAATCATGGCGGGGACTCACGTTTGCGGCGGCCTCGCAGTGTCTACGTCTACATCTGAGTTTGTGTCATCATGTGAACCAGTTTTACGAGGATTTATGTCTGTGATCGGCGATCTGGTTTGATGGCTGGGAGAGCCGGTGTTGGATTGGCTGGGAGAGCGGGGCAGGCTAAGCTAACTGCTAGCCCGTGCAGACTGACAGTTCTGATAACACCAAGAGGACACCAAGGGCGGTCTGGCGGCAGCCTCGCCTAGCTTCGATTGTGCGTCTGCGTTTGTGTCGTCGTGTGGAGTGCGGGGGAGGTGGGTCGAAGGTGTCTGGCTGGGAGAGCTGGCGCTGGTCAGCTGAAGGAGCTTGGTCTGCTGCATCCTGTGGGCCCAAAGACCACAGGCCTTTCTGGAGCTGTGCCTGAAGAGGAAACACCGAGGGCGGTGTGACAGGACGTGGAAGCGGGGCAGGCTAAGCTAGCTGCTAGCCCACGCAGACCGGCAGGTCCAGCAGTCATCCTGGCTGGCGTTCGTTCTCTTGGACAGTGAACTTTTTGAGTTGTGTTGCAAATTTGCTGAATGGACTGTGTTGTTGACTGTGTCTCTTTTGTGTACGCAAGTACATGAATGAGATGACGATAAGTTGTTCCTGATCAGCCATCTCAAGTAGAGACGTGTGCTTGGTAGGAGCCATGTTTTCACCATGTTGTTGTTTGTGCGCTGCTTTGTCGTGTTTTATATTTTCCAATGGCGGTGTTTTGGGAAAAAAAGACAAAGAGAATTTTTTTTTGGTTTGGTGAAGGGATGATGTATGAGCTGCCAGTTTCTTTTTCGCTATGGATTGGCGGCCTGTCAAAATGATTGATTCACACAGACCACGTTACAGTCGGTCAGTCGTTCAGCCAGTCGGTGTATAGAGCTTTTCAGACAGAAGTGATATTGGCAGCGCTAGCTGGGATGGGGATGGGGGGGGGGGTCATTTTCAGTCTTTTCATATTTTCTCACAGTCTCCTCCATCTTTCTGAAAGCATCTCCGTCTGCTCGTGCTGCTGCTTCTAAAAATAAGGTGGATATGTGGTTTCAACCTGTTAACAAAAGGACGGGTGTTTGAAGGCGTCTCTCGTGGCGATGTGGACGCAAGGTATTTGGCTTGTGGGTCGTGTCGTTCGAGGCCCCACACCGAGTCGGTGAATGGGGAAGGTAAATCGTGATCCGGCATGGTGGAAGCCGCAGGTTGCCAGCTCAGAGTCGCAGCTGAGAAGAGGGGCTCCGCCGTCTTTGTGAAGGCAAGCCTTCATTCCCACCGAATACCTTCTGGAAACAAGGGGCTCTATTTTTACCAAAGACCACAATTTGGCTCCAGTGCAGGGGACTTTGGCTCCCAGGATGGGTCCCAACCCCCCCACCCCTCCCCCCCCCACACACACACACTGTCAAAAACACTTGTGCTCCTCCACCTCTGCCCTTCGCTAGTCGCGGTGCATTCCCAAGACTTTCTGTCTCAACGTGCTTTCTAACACCCGCGTTTCTTAAGAGCTCAACTCTGTCAGGAGAGCAGGCTGCTTCCTCCGGCCTGTGAGAAACGCTCTGAATGCACAGGGAAAGGAAGAAATCAAGTCTGGTTTATGGGTGACCTAGTGTGTGTGTGTGTGTGTGTGTGTGTGTGTGGTGTGGGGGGGGGGTCTCTATTATCTGTCCTCAGTGGGGCCAAGTTTCCCCGTAAGGATAATAAATGAAAAACAAGCTGCCTCACGGGGACATTTTGGGTCACGGGTTGCAGCTGAGATTGTAGTAAGGCTTAGGCCCAGTATTAAAGTTAGGCATTAGAATTGAGATCTGGGTTAAAGGGTAATTCTGCTTGTCCAACATTGTGGGTCTCATTTCCATAGTTTTTTTTCCGTCAGACATATCAGTTACGGTCTCATTTCGCTCAACAGCTTCATATCGTAGAGGTTGGACACAGGACCACCGCCGGGGCGGCACGGTGGCGCAGTGGTTGGTGCGGTCACCTCACAGCAAGAAGGTCCTGGGTTCGAGCCCCGGGGTAGTCCAACCTTTGGGGTCGTCCTCTGTGTGGATTTTGCATGTTCTCCCCGTGTCTGCGTGGGTTTCCTCCGGGTGCTCCGGTTTCCTCCCACAGTCCAAAGACCTGTAGGTCAGGTGACTCGGCCGTACTAAACTGTCCCTAGGTGGGAATATGTGTGTGGGTCCTGTGATGAACTGGCGGCCTATCCAGGGTGTCTCCCTGCCTGCTGCCCAATGACTGCTGGGATAGGCTCCAGCATATCGTGAGCCCAGTTCGAATAAGCGGCTTGGATAATGGATGGATGGATGGATGGATGTCCAGTATGATCAATGGTGGAGGACACTGCTGATGTACTTCCTGGTTCAGCCTGCAGGAAGTAGCAGCCTATACTTACCGTAGGTAGTAGTAACCATCCATAAACTAGCCGGCCAGCACCGTAGAGAAGTCATAGATAATGGACAGTCATGGACACCGTCTGACTGAGACTCTAAGGGGGTTTGCTGTTTAAAGACTCCTTTTCAGTTGTCCCATAAGACACTGCTGTAAAGCTGAGTCCAGTGGTGGGCCACGTCCAACATCTACTGAATGAAGCCGGTGAGTAAAATGAATTCATAACTGATAGGAATGATGGAAAAATCTATGAAAATAGGACCCAGGTTGTAGGAAAAAAAATGGAATTAGCCTTGAAGGTTATTTTGGGGTTAGGGAAATAGACTTTAACTCTAGTGTGTGTGGGTGTGTGTGTGTTAATGGGTGAGAAAAAGAAATTTCATAAAACCCATGTATACGTTTTACGATCTCAAACAAGCTAATCCTCGGTTTGTTTGATTTGATCTGCAACAACTGGCCTCGCTAGCCTGCATCTCATCATGAAGCACAGCGAGAGAGACAGAGGGCGAGAGAGAGAGAGGGCGAGAGAGGGTGAGAGAGAGAGAGAGGGCGAGAGAGAGAGAGAGAGAGAGATAGTGAGAGAGAGAGAGGGCGAGAGAGAGAGAGAGAGAGAGAGAGAGGGCGAGAGAGAGAGAGAGAGAGAGAGAGAGAGAGAGAGAGGGCGAGAGAGAGAGAGAGGGCGAGAGAGAGAGAGAGGGCGAGAGAGAGAGAGAGAGAGAGAGAGAGGGGGCGAGAGAGAGGGTGAGCAAGAAGCCTGCTAATGTAACCTGACAGGAGTGAGCACAGTCAGTGGGCCGTCTGTTTCCTCCACAGAGAGAGGGTCTTTCAGCATCGCCGGCCCCTGAACAGGGCCCAGCCGAGGGCTTCACCAGCTCCAAACATGCTCACGTAATACCCGGCAATTACCGGCCTCCCTCAAGACAGGGACGCTAGCGACATGTTCTGCCCTTGTGAATGAGAACGAGCATATTTTGGCATGTCAGAGAAATGTTTCAGCCGCAAAGTCTCCCTGTGAACTGGCCTCTCCACCTTCAATCCGGGTTTCATGTAAACTTTAGAAGGGATAGTAAATGTGAGGTAAATACATGTGTCAGGGCCGGTTATGGTATGGAAATATGTATTTATGATTTGACTATATTTATTTTTATATCAAACTGTATTTGACTATATTTTTTGTTTTATATTATTTATTTATTTATATTTTTATTTTTTGTTTTATTTATATTTTTTGACTATATTTTTTATTTTTTTATTGACTATTTTTATATTTATGATTTGACTATATTTATTTTTATATTTGTTATTCTATATTTATTTTTTAATATATTTATGATTTGACTTATACTCATTGACTTACGCGTATCCCTACCTAGACTTATTCATATTGCTTACATTCAGAGGAATTATTTGATTGAATAGTACGGGTATTTATTTTTACGTTATATTTCTAATTACCCAATACAACCCCAGTCTTCAAATGCTGGCCACTGGTAACTGCCCAGTACAACCCCAATCTTCAGCCACTGGTAACTGCCCAGTACAACCCTAGTCTTGGCTAGTGGCCACTGGTTAGCCACTTCTCTGTTAGAGCAGTTGGGTGTTGAGTGCCTTGCTCAAGGGCATTTGCTCGTTTGTTGTTGCTGAAGATGTAGAATCTTATTAATTTGCATTTTACATTTTCTCTATAAGGAATTTTTTTTATTCAAAGCGACTTACAAAGACAGTCATCTGTTAGCAGATAGAATCGTATCAACCCTGACACCTAATGCCGGCAGACAAATTTACAATGTCAGAATAAAATCATGAGAGTCTTGATAGAGTTGTGGCGCTCTCCCGTCATCTCGACTGTTTGGTGTAAGGGGTTCATTAAAGTCGGTCCGAGCTGTTTTAAGTTAGTCTTGTCTTCAAGGAAGGTTGAATCAGTTCATCTGGATACAACGTTTGACAGATACGTTTCATCATCGTCTAAGTGACCTCTTCAGTCTCAACTGACAGCAGGTGTCCTCACCCTTATAAACAATACAGTGACATAATGACCGAAACCAACGACCAGCTTCATATGCAAATATGGGCGTGACTATTAACTAGAGTTTCAATGGCCATGTGTACTATTCACAGAGGATTTGGGGACGTTTGCAATCACAGCATTATAAGATGGAGATAGATATACTCTCAGGCCCTCGCCTCAATTCAGGGATGGTCGTTCCCTCTTCACATAGATGGCCTCTTTGACTCCCCGTTCAAACCAGCATTCCTGCCTATCCTCATCCTTGAAAGAGTGGCCTCTGGCCTGTAGATGATGTAGACTGTGGAGTCCCGGGCTGACACTTCAGCTCTCCTGTGTTGTGCCATCCTCTTGGCCAACATCTGTTTAGTTTCCTCAATGTACAAGTCTTGGCAGTCCTCCTGCCACTTAACAGCGTACACTATATTGCTCTGTTTGTGCCGGGGGACCCGATCCTTGGGGTGGACCAACTTCTGGCGCAGCATGTTTTGCGATTTGAAAGCAACTGAAACGTGGTGTTTGGAAAATACGTGTCTCAACTTTCCCGACACTCCCGCCACATACAGACATGTCATTGCTCTATGCTTAGGCAGTTGTGGTCCTTCTCCTCTCTTTGATCAGCTGGTGCACTGTTTGGGCGTCTTCCTGGCTTTGACAAACGCCCAGTTAGGATAACCGCACTTAACCAGGGCCTGTTTATTGTGAGATGTCTCCCCTTCCCCGGCCGCTGTGTCGGTGGGGACGTTGTCAGCTCGGTGGTACAGTGTCCCGATGACTCCTAGTTTGTGCTCCAGTGGATGATGAGAGTCAAACCTTAAGTATTGATCAGTATGTGTTGGTTTACAGTAAACATCCTCTATCACCAATTGCAATTTCACAGTCTTAAGAAGGCTAACCTGTCATGTTCCACATCCTCCCTGGTGACCTTGATGTGGTGTCCACAGAGTTAATGTGGTCGGTGAAATGTGCTACGTCCTGAGATTTAATATTAACCCAGGTGTCGTCCACCAATCTGGACCAATGGCTACGTGGTGTCCCTGGATAGGGCATCAGAGCCCTCTTCCACTTCCTCCATATACAAGTTGGCCACTACAGGTGAGACTGGGGAACCCATAGCACACCCAGTCTCACAAATGGAGCAATATAGTGTACGCTGTTAAGTGCCAGGAGGATTGCCATGACTTGTACATTGGGGAAAATAAACAGATGCTGGCCAAGAGGATGGCGCAACACAGGAGAGCTAACACCTCAGATCAGGACTCTACCAACCACACCATCTACAGGCCAGTCACCACTCTTTCAAGGATGAGGATGTTCACATCCTTGATAGGGAGGAACGCTGGTTTGAATGGGGAGTCAAAGAGGCCATCTATGTTAAGAGGGAATGACCATCCCTGAACCGGGGGGGGGGTGGCTCAGAGTACATCTGTCACCATCTTACAATGCTGTGATTGCAGCCATTCCCAAATCCTCTGTGAATAGTACACATTGCCACTGAAACTGTAGTTAATGGTTACGCCCATATTTGCATATGAAACTATTGCCTACCAACATGGGCTTCGCTGGTTTGAATCTCCGTGTTACCTCCGGCTTGGTCAGGCATCCCTACAGACACAATTGGCCGTGTCTGTGGATGCGAAGCAGGACATGGGTATGTGTCTTGGTAGCTGCACTAGCGCTTCCGCTGGTCAGTCGGGGCGCCTGTTCAGGGGGGAGGGGGGACTGGAGGGGAATAGTGTGATCCTCCCATGCGCTACGCCCCCTGGTGAAACTCCTCACTGTCAGGTGAAAAGAATTGGCTGGCGACTCCACATGTATCGGAGGATGCATGTGTCAGAAGGGGTGGCGCAACGATTCGGACGGCTCGCAAGAGTGGGGTAATTGGCCGGATACAATTGGGGAGAAAAAGGGGGGGGGTCCAATAAAAATAGGGATGGGGATCCCTGCAGTCAGTTGAAACTGAAGAGGTCACTTAGATGAGTGATGAAACGTATCTGTCAATAAACGTTGTGTCCACATGAACTGATTCGCCTTCCTGTGATTTCCTCACCTGGTTTATTGAGCATACATAAAGACACCTTTTCTTGTCTTTAAGTTCTGATAAAATCAAACATGTTTAATATTATCTTAAGTCTTTAGTCTTGGCTCACACAAATAGTGAAGTTCAATGACGTGAACATTGTCAGCGACCAATGCTATGTGCACTCTTTCCAGCACGGTTACGCACTACAGCTACTTGGCCCTTCAACGGGTAAAAACTGCATAGAACCAGTGTTGGGCAAGTTCTTTTCAAAATGTAATGCCTTACAAATTACTAGTTACTTTCATTTGAAAGTAATCAATTACTTTAGAATATTACTGTCTGTGTAGAATAATGTGCTGCTGATTACAGTACCTTTCCATTACTTTCACCAAAATATCCGCAAAGGTAAAACTAGGTATTATTAAATGGAAGAGGTTAATGTTGTTTCTGTGGGGAAGGTGTAATTTCCCAGTTATTACTATGTGTTGTATTACTTCAAGGAGAACCCGCTGCAGGTGATCGATCCAAATCACGGATGTCTTCAAATTGTGCGTCTTTATCATCACCAATACAACCACAATCCTTGTACAGCAGTCTGATGACTCAATGGGTTCTGTGTAAAGGAACATAATAAAATCAGAATAAACATGTTGGATATCTGTATAAAAATATTAGAGGTACATGCAGAAAATGTCAACTACATTGCTTTCTCAAAGGTATTAATTTACACTGTACAAGGTAATACAACTGGCAAACAGCAGTTAAATAATGTGGTTATGTATCAAACAGGCATATCTGATGCTGAAACAACATATTCCCTCTTGATGAATATGCAAGTTCTGAATTACTGCTGTGTAAGATTGAATAGTCAATTCCAGTACATTGTGCACTTTTATACAGACCCCCCCCCAAATTCAACAAGGTTTTTATTGAGGAATTCTTTCACTTTTTTTCTTTTATGGTTACTAAATCTGATAACATTAATTTTAGATAATTTTAACATTGATATTTGCTGTCCATCAAACCCACTTGCTCGGGATTTTCTATATCTAATTGACTCCTTCATTCTTGCCCAGTTAGTGATGGGTACTACTCATGTACATGGTCATACTCTTGACCTTATTCTAACATTTGGCATTCTGGGCTCCAATGTCCAGATAAACTACCTCAATGTATCTGATCATTGACCCATTATGTTTTCCTCCTCACTTCCCTCCCAGACTCCTAAACCCTGTCTGCCAGGAAACTATTCCAGGTCTGTTACCCCTCTTGCTGCCAGGCAGTTAGATGCCTTCTCCTCTGCTCTCATTAAAGTTCCCCCTGCTGGTCTTGGCACATAAGAACTGGTCACAGTATTCAATTGCACTTGCACTAATATTCTCAACTCAATTGCCCCTTACAAAGTTAGAAATGCTAAAATCAAAGCTCAGCCCTGGTTTAACCCCATAACTCTAGTGGCTAGGCAGGAATGCAAGAGAGCAGAGTATAAACGGATAAAAGATAAATTCCAAGTGTCTTACCAGCATCTGAGATAGTCTGGCTATATACCAACTGTGTGTCAATGGAGAAAGAACCAAATATTTTTCTGATATGATCATCAAACACGCTGATAGACCCGAAGTTTCATTTAATACAATAAATACAGTACTCAACCCTGCAGTCACAAATTGTCACGAAGCAGCATCGGATGCCTGTGAATATTTCCTAAGATTCTTTATTAGCAAAATTGACACTATATGATATTAGATCTCATCGCCCTCCTATGTGCTGTCAGAGTTAAGCTCAGGCTCCTCAGTTCTCATCAACTTTGAACCCATTTCTCTCTCCATCCGTCCATCCATCATCCAAACCGCTTATCCTGCTCCCGGGGTTGTGGGGATGCTGGAGCCTATCCCAGCAGTCATTGGGTGGCAGGCGGGGAGCCACCCTGGACAGGCCGCCAGTCCATCACAGGCCCATTTCTCTCTCCTCTTTGACAAATATTGTCTCACATATGAAGCCTAGTACATGTCCCTTCGGTCCCTCACACCTATTTAAGAAAGTGCTGGACACTGTCGGGCCTAGTATTTTATCAATTAATAGATTCCTGGTCAATGCCCACGTCCCAGCTTGCTTTAAACATGCTATCATTTGTCCTCTGATCAAAAAACCTAACTTAGATTCACCCGTCCCCAATAATTACCGACCAATCTCAAAGCTCCAATTTTTATCTAAAATTCTTGAAAAAGCCCCCCCCCCCCCTCAATTCGTCGCCTTCTTGGACAAATTCAGCATACTAGATAAATTTCAGTCAGGTTTTAGAATGCACCATGGCACTGAATCCCCTTTCATGAGAGTGACAAAAAAAATTTGCTCTTGTATTTACATTCTGGAAATTACAATATTTTAATTCTTCTAGATCTGTTGGCCGCATTCGATACTATTGATCAATCCATTGTTTTGGACTGCCTTAAGCATGTTGTTGACATTCAAGGACAGGCCCCTTAGTGGTTTACCTCCTACCTCCAAGACCGACCAGCCTATTAGAATTTATAATGTGTCCTCTTCCTCTACAGCCATCTCCTGTGGAGTACCACAAGGTGTCATTTTAGGCCCTATTTTATTTTACCTATATATGCTTCCTTTTGGGTCTATTTTCAGAAACCATAACTCCTATCATTGTTATGCTGATGACACTCAAATGTACCTCCCGCTGAAATCTTGTGATCCATGCAGTGTTAATGCCCTTCTAAATTGTGTCGAAAATGTAAAATCCACGATTGCGAAAAAGTTCTTTCAGCTAAACCAGAAAAAAACTGAGGTCTTAATCTTTGGCCCTGCAGATAACTCCACAACCACAATCAATGCCCTTGGGCCTCTGTCATTGAATGTAAAGTCTCATGCAAGAATTTTCAGTGTTATCTTTGATTCTGGTTTAAAATTTGATAGACAAATCAACTCAGCTGTCAGCACTGGCTTCTTTCATGTTAGATTTATTGCACAATTAAAATCATTCATCTCCGTTAAAGATTTGGAAACTCTAATTCACGCTTTTAGTTGTTTTTGCCCCGACTACTGCAGTTCCGATTTCCTCTATAGCGTTATCAGTCAGTTAGGCCCAACTCACTTACAACTGGTTCAAAATGCAGCAGTGAGATTCCTCACTGGAACCAAAAAGAGTCCACATCTCCCCTGTATCTGCCTCCTTTCACTGGCTACCAGTGAAGTTAAGAATTGATTTTAAGATTCTTTATTTTGATTTTGAAGCACTGCATGGACTGGCACCAAGTTACATCTCTGAACTGCTCATCCCCCATTCCACCTCTCGACCCCTTAGATCTGCTGACCAATCACTGTTTTTGCTTTCCATTCCACACACCCAGTTAAAAACCACAGGTGATCAAGCTTTTTCAGTTGTTGGCCCTAAAGTGTGGAATAGCTTGCCGCTAATTAGATCCTCCCCCTCCATTGATATTTTTAAAACCAGTCTAAAGGCCCATCTCTTTTCTTTAGCTTCTTAATTGTTATCATGGCATGCCTGAACACTCTCTGGCTTTTATTTGTATTTTATTTGTTGTTTGTGCAATGCTGCTTGTGCTATGATTTTACCAAGATGCTGTTTTTTCACTTTAGTTTTATTCTCTTATTTATATCTGTGTTTTTATTTGATCATCCTTGTGTTTATATTTGATGATTCATGTGTTTTTGATTAATAGTAATCATTTTAATCTCTTTGTAAAGTACTTTGGTAAATTTTTGTTGATTTTAAATGCACTATACATAAAACTGACTTGACGCTTTAACAGTGGATTAATTCCCATCACTGATGCAAAGGCACCCTCTACTGACCAGTAGTGTATACGTGCAGATTTGACACAACTTTCATCACCCCGTAGCCCATTGGACCCCAGTTTACAGACCAAGGATCTGCAGAACAAAACCAACTATCAGGACAGTACAAGTGTGGTCTGAGGAAGCAACCTCATTGCTGCAAGACTGCTTTGATAATACAGACTGGGATTTGTTTGCAGATGGAATAGACCTTGAGGAATATGCTGGATCAGTCCTAGGATACATGAACTTTTGCACAGAAAATGTGTTAACACAAAAGACAATAAAGGTGTTTCCCTAGCCAAAAGACGTGGATAAACAGCAATTTGAAGGCATTACTCAAGGAGCGGGATACAGTTTTCAGGACAGGTGAAAAACAAGCCTACAGTGAAGCACGGGGGAAACCCAACAGAGTCATCAGGGATGCAAAGCACAAATACAAACAGCTCAACAACAACCCCTGCAGCATGTGGCACGGCATCAAGGCACTGATTGACTACAAACCTAAAACTGCTCCCCAGTGATGATGCTAAACTGCCTAATGTCCTGAACTAGTTCTTTGCCTGTTTCGATACTCAGAGAGGAGGGTCTGCTCCACTCATCAACTCACCCGCCGGAGTGTCGACACTCGTTCTACAGCACCACCAGGTGAGGATCACCCTGAGGAAGGTCAATGCAAGCAAGGTAGCTGGCCCAGATGGGGTGCCCAGCCAGGTAGCCTGATCCTCTTCACATTCTTCATCCATGACTGCATCCCCATCCACACCTCCAACTCCATAATTAAATTTGCGGACGACACCGCACTAGTTTGGTTGATTTCAGACAATGAGGAGACTTCCTACAGGCTTGAGGTGGAACATCTGGCTGAGTGGTGTAAGGACAACAATCCCAGTCCTTAACACCTCAAAGACAAATAATGGACATGTCTGCCCATCTTGGGAGAGAGATCGCTCCCCTATTGCTCTCCCTGACGTTTGTTTCTATTTTTATCCCTGTTAAAGGAGTTTTTTTAGGGAGTTGTTCTTTATCTGATGCTAGGGTCTAAGTACAGGATGTTGTATCGCTTTACAGCCCCCTGAGGCAAATTGTTAATTTGTGATATTGGGCTATATGATTAAAATTGACTTGACTTGTTCATCTCATTGCTGCTCAATTATTGATTGTAACTAATTAGTATTATTCTATTTTTAATTAATTGTTCTAATAAATGGTTTTCATTGAAGTAAATCGTGTTTTGTGACAGTACTCACTGTGACAGCACTCATCTGCCAATTAAATGACCCCAGTTGGTGCAACATTGATTATTCCATCAACTTGAATGGTTCAATTTTAACTATTGAACATCAAAATTAATGGTTGATAATTTTATGAGACTGATTTGATTATTTCATCAATTTTAGTATTTCAATCATGAAATTTTAAACACCAGAATTAATGGTTAGTAAATTTATGAGACTGATTTTATGAGACTGATTTGATAACTCTGTTGCACACATACCTCTGCTGGGCCCTTTTGGTGATTGTGTCTATGTTGGATGCCCACCTTAGGTCCTGGGAGATTGTGGAACCCAGAAATCTGTAGGTTTTCACCACAGACACCATGCTGTTGGGTATGGTTGTGGCAAAATCAACCTAGTTTCTTTTCTGCATGTGAATACTGTGTTGGTAAAGTGTGCTATCTATCTATCTATCTATCTATCTATCTATCTATCTATCTATCTATCTATCTATCTATCTATCTATCTATCTATCTATCTATCTATCTATCTATCTATCTATCTAGGTATCTGTCTATCTATCTATCTATCTATCTATCTATCTATCTATCTATCTATCTATCTATCTATCTATCTATCTATCTATCTATCTATCTAGGTATCTGTCTATCTATCTATCTATCTATCTATCTATCTATCTATCTATCTATCTATCTATCTATCTATCTATCTATCTATCTATCTATCTATCTATCTATCTATCTATCTATCTATCTATCTATCTATCTATCTATCTATCTATCTATCTATCTATCTATCTATCTATCTATCTATCTATCTATCTATCTGTCTGTCTGTCTGTCTGTCTGTCTGTCTGTCTGTCTGTCTGTCTGTCTGTCTGTCTATCTATCTCTTCCTTTCTCTTCTGTCTTTTGCTCTCTCTTCTTTTTCTTTTCCTTTGTCTTTCTTCATTTCTATTCCTTTTTTCCTTTGTCTTTCTCTCTCCCTGTTGATGTCTCTCCATCTCCTTTTCTGTCTTTCTATCTCAACTTTTCTGTCTTTTGCTTTACCTTTTTGTCTTTCTCTCTCTCTTCTCTCTCGCTCTCTCTGTCTCGCTCTCTCAGGATATACAGGATACATGGAGAACCAGTCTAAGGTCGACCCGTCCAATGGGCCCAGTCGTCCTCTGGACGTTGTGCCCAGTTCGGAGGAGAAGATGAAGGAGAGAGGTCAGTGGGGGAACAAGGTGGAGTTTGTCCTGTCGGTGGCGGGAGAGATCATTGGCCTCGGCAACGTCTGGCGATTTCCCTACCTGTGTTATAAGAACGGGGGAGGTGAGTGGTGAAGCTGCTAATTCTGTTTTTAATGGAAGCTGCAAGGTGGCGCTTTGGGATTTTTGATGACTTTGCTGTGGATAAAAGTGCTTGTGTTTCATGGAGGAAAGACTTCATTTCACATAAGTATTGCTTCTCCGTTCAACCTCTGGTTGCTGGTGCATTTGTTTGGAAGAGGTGAGAGAGATGTAGTGGTGTTGTGAAAGAAAAACACATTTAAGATAGGCAGACCTTGATGAGGTAATGTATCTCTTATTGAACCTGTTGATCGTTTTTTTTGGGGGGGGGGTCCCTGCTTTTTCTCTGAATTGTACTTGGCCAATTACCCCACTCGTCAGAGCCGACCTGATTGCTGTTCCACCCACTCTGCCGATCCGGGGAGGGCTGCAGACTACCACATGCTTCCTCCGATTCATGTGGAGTCACCAGCCACTTCTTTTCACCTGACAGTGAGGAGTTTCACCAGGGGGACTTAGCACGTGGGAGGATCACGCTATTCCCCCCAGTTCCCCCTCCCCCTTGAACAGGTGCCCTGACTGACCAGAGGAGGCGCTAGTGCAGCGACCAGGACACATACCCACATCCGGCTTCCCACCTGCAGACACGGCCAATTGTGTCTGTAGGGGTGCCCGACCAAGCCGGAGGTAACGCGGAGATTCGAACTGGAAATCCCTGTGTTGGTAGGCAACGGAATAGACCACCACGCTACCCGGACATCCCTCTTTGTGGGTCTTTTGATTGGTCCACTGACCCATCAACCAGAGGGCTAATGCACATGCCAACTGTTGCTAATGTTCTGTAATGCCTGTTAGCAATTTAGCTCACACTATGGGCTCTATCTTACACCTGGCGCAAAGCGGCGCCAAGTGTAACACAAGTGTCTTTACTGGTTTCAGACCGACACAGTTGTCATTTTCCCGTCCAGTACCCATGTCGTCTAAATAGCAAATGTACTTGTGCCCATCTGAGCGCCCATGGGCGTGCTGGTGTTAAAATGAGGTTTGGTCAGGTGCTTTGTTGGTGCATTGCTATCTTGAGGCAGTGGAAGGCAATTGCACAATTGACCAACAAAAACCTGGTCTTAAGTCAATGGCACAGTATTTCACTGTTATTTTAAGGGCGCATTATTAAGATGGTAATATGCGCCTACGTAGGCAGGTGCCCAACACGAGATAGTTTAAAAAAATACTTGTCATAATGTCTTAATGCTTGCTCAATAGTCCAGGGAAGAAAATCAAAGAAGGTTGAATCAGTTCACCTGGACACAACGTTTACTGACAGATACGTTTCATCACTCATCTAAGTGACCTCTTCAGTCTCAACTGACTGCAGGTGTCCCCACCCTTATAAACAACACAGTGGCATAACGACCGAAACCAACGACCAGTTTCATATGCAAATATAGGTGTGACCATTAACTAGTTTCAAAAGATTCCACCTAGTAGCAATGATCCTTTAAAGTTCATGAATTCTCCTGTACTTGGAAGAGGTTCAGTTTTCTCAGGTTACAGAAGCTGAGGTCACAAATGTCCTTTCAGATTCATCTCCTGGTTTTGATAATGATCCAGTCTATTAAAATCAGTTCAGGATCTAATACTAAAGCCCTTAACTCACATTCTCAATCTTGGAGAAAAAGGGAAAAAATCAGAAATAAATTTATAGAAAAAAAAAGAAAAGAATGGAAGATTAGAGATTGGTCAATAGTTATTAAGAGACCATGCATTGAGGTGCAGTTTCTTAAGTAGAAGTTTGACCACAGCTGTCTTAAAACTGCTGGAAACAGTGCCAGTTGTAAGTAAAAAAAAGTAACAATGTCTAGCATTGTAGGACCCAGAAAAGGCCAGAGATCTTTAAAAAGTTTTGTTGGTAAACTATCAAGTAGGCAAGCAGTTGGTTTAGAAGGTGACCCAAGCTTAGTCAACGTATCAAGAGAGATATTCTCAAGAGCTGTAATAACAAGGACCATCAGTGACTCATTGTATAGATATGAATGTGCTAAGATCGGATCCGGAGGAGTAGCTGGAGTTGAAGAACCAATTTTGTTTATGATCTCATTAACCTCATTACAGAAAGTCTAGAAACTCGCGGGCCGTGAATGGTGAGCAGCTACTAGACGGCTGCTTTATAGTAAATTTAGCTACAGTGTCAGAGAGAAATCTGGATTATGTTTATCAATATTGATTAAGTGAGAGAGCTATGCTTGTATTTCAATAAACACTCTTTCATAGGGCGGCGTGGTGGCACCTTGGTTAGCGCTGTCGCCTCACAGCAAGAAGGTCCTGGGGTCGAACCCTGGGGTTGTCCAACCTTGGGGGGTCATCCCAGGTCATCCTCTGTGTGGAGTTTGCATGTTCTCCCCGTGTCTGCGGTGGGGTTTCTCCGGGTGCTCTGGTTTCCTCCCACCATCAACAAGACATGCATGTTAGGGTTAATACTCCTGTCTGTGCCCTTGACCGAGGCATGGTAAGACGAACTGGAACTCGTCTCCTAGCTCTGGTAGTGAGAGGTGCATCTGAATCAAGGAGACTAGAGAGGGTTACATTTAAGTCACTAGTGAGATTTTCAGCAGGGTCGGTATCTACAGTGACAGGACCCAAGGCTTCAGGCAGCTGCTGGCCAAACATTTTGTCAACATTCTGCTACTTAGGAATCACGAGCAAACTGTTCCATCAACTTCTGTTCTCCATCCAGGTGCATTCTTCATCCCCTACCTCATCTTCCTCTTCGCCTGTGGCATTCCCGTCTTCTTCCTAGAGACGGCGTTGGGACAGTTCACCACCGAGGGTGGGATCACCTGCTGGAGGAAGATCTGCCCTCTGTTTGAAGGTACTGCTACTAAAATTATGACTACTACTACCACTACTTCTAATTGTACCACATTATTACTACCATTACTACTACTGTTACTAAGAATACTGCTATTCTTACTCTACCACAATACTACTGCTATTGCTACTACTACGACTACTGCTACTATCATGACTGCTACTACTACTTATTATTACTACAACTTTTACTACTCTTACGAAGACTACTAGTACTACTAATTCTTCTACAGCACTACTACCACTTCTATTACGACTGTTACTACTACTACTGCAACTAGTGCTTCTACCACTAATACTGCTTCTACTACTAAGACTAGTACTACTAGTGTATTATTACTAGCGCTAATATTACTACTGTTACCAGGACTACTAGTACTACTTCTAATTCTACTGCATTACCACTACTACTATTTCTGCTACTAAGATTACTACTACTATTGCTATTACTGCTACTACGATTATTACTATTACTGGTATTTCCATTACAAGTAGTTCTCCTACTGCTAAAATGTTAAAAACAACTTTACAGCAGGAGAAAAGCAGGATCATCAGTGAATAATTGATCAAATACAAAACACAAGTCACACTAAATGAACTTGCTCATTTAAAGGACACAAAGGTCAGATGAAATAACACAATGCAACACAACAAAGCCCAGTTTACTGACATTTGGCAGCACTGTAGTTTTACAGTGGTGGCGGATGGTTGGTAGTTTTATTGTATGGGTAGTCCTCTCAGTAGCTGAAAACCAACCCAGGGCAATTTATGGTATTTCACAATCTGCTGATCATGCTAACGACACCTGAACATTGTTGGAGATGTTTTAATACTTTACACTTTACCAGGTGTGATGCTGTGATACTTCCAGTCTGTCCCCTGTTAGACAGAAACAATGTGTTGATTGTGCGCTCCACAGGAATGCCGACAAAATGAATGAAGGCACAAACGCATATGTCTGCATGATTTCATGGGATGCAGGAGGGATTCTCAGAATCTGTGCGTGTTTGCACATGCAGGTTTATGCACACTTGTGTGTGCGAACACGCATCTTTTTGCATCTCTGTGTCCATGCACATGCGTGAAAACAGGTCTGCGAAGAGTCCATCCTGTTCACCACAGAGAAGAGAAAATGGGGGAACACAGGACCGTAGCTGGCACTGAGTCAGCGCTGGACACCGTCCATCTTCTCCAAAGCTTTTATTGTTCAAGTCCCCCCTTTAAACAAGCACACCAAGTTTACAGCGGCTCACACGTTAACCCAGGGGAGAAAACAGACTTTAGGAAGAAGCTTTGACTCAGACTCAGATGGGCTTGTGTGTCGTAGTATATGCATAGACATTGAATATAAGCTAGACATTTCAAATAGCAGACAAATAATGTCGCATCTGGTTTGCTGCTAAGCAGACCACCATTGTGTCTTGAATTAATGGTTTTCTATGGGACAAAGTAACTTCTGGTTAAAAAGGTATCTTATTTCTTGCTCCTTAAGTTGGGCTTAGTTGATTTGTCTAAGTCCTCTGTTAAGCTGACCTTCTCATTCATCTCTGTCTTCTGTCAGGGGTTGGCTATGCCACTCAGGTCATTGTGGCGCTGTTAAACATTTATTACGTCATCGTGTTGGCCTGGGCCATCTTCTACCTGTCCAACTCCTTCACCTGGGACCTGCCCTGGTCCTCCTGCAACAACAGCTGGAACACAGGTCAGAGGTTAAAAGTCAGAGTGCAGAGTCCTGGAGGTGCCCATGTTCAATACATAACCATGTAATGTATTTCTCATAGGCAGGGTTTCCTACTACTTAATTGGAAGGACTGAATCGGTTGGTGTTTACACCAACATGTCTGTATTGAATTGTATTGCATTTTGATTTTCAGCACATTTTCTGAAATTTCACTTTATTTTTCTTGACGCTCGCTCAATAATCCAGGTTAGGAAATCCCGGAAAGTTGAGTCAGCTCATCTGGACACAACTCTTAGTTGGAAAAATGTTTCATCACTCACCTAAGTGACTTTATCAGCCTCAGCTGACTTAGACTGTTCATGAACCTGGTAGATGGTTAAGAGCTTGAGCCCTTTTCTACCCATAGGCAACTGAATCCTTTGTATTTGGAGACGTGAGAGGAAGACATGGTGGGGGAGGAGCCAGGTGGCAGCATGGGACCATGGATTCTTGTTTTCTCAGCTGACTGCAGGTATCTCCAACCCTATAAACAGGAGTCGTCAGCACCACTGAGTTGACAGCGTCCCCACCAACGCAGTGGCCGGGGAAGGTGAGAAATCTCACATTAAACAGGCGTGGGGTAAGTTTGGTTATCCTAACTGGGCATTTGTCAAAGCCAGGAAGACGCCCAAACGTCCACGAGAGGAGAAGGACAACAGCTGCCCAAGCGTAAACCAGTGATGATTCCACATGTGGCAGGAGTGTCAGAACAGTTGAGACGTGTGTTTTTCAAACACCGCGTCTCAGTTGCTTTCAAACCGCAAAACACGTCGCACCAGGAATTGGTCCACCCCAAGGATCGGGTTCCCCGGCACAAACAGAGCAGTATAGCGTACGTTGTTAGGTGTCAGGAGGATTGCTGTGGCTTGTACATCAGGGAAATCAGACTCTGGCGAAGCGGATGGCACAGCACAGAAGAGCTACCTTGTCAGGCCAGGACTCCACGGTCTACAACCATCTACAGGACAGTGGCCACACTTTCACGGATGAGGATGTGCACATCCTTGATAGGGAGGAACGCTGGTTTGAATGGGAAGTCAAAGAGGCCATCTATGTGATGAGGGAGGGGGGGCGGGTAAGAGTCCATCTGTCACCATCTTACAACACTGTGATTGCATCTATTCCCCAATCCTCTGTGAATAGTACACATGGCCATTGTAACTCTAGTTAATGCTCACAGCAATTTGCATATGAAACCAACCAATCGCTGGTTTCAGGCCTTATGCCACTGTATTGTTTATAAGGGATACCTGCAGTCAGCCGAGACTGACGAAGTCACTTAGGAATCAGGAGGGCTTAGATGAGTGATGAAACATTTCTCCCACTAAACTTTGTGTCCAGATGAACTGATTCAACTTTCTGGGATTCGCTTTATTCTGTATTCATAAGGGCAGTGTTTTTGGGTTATGTTGTTAAGTCCTTTCCATCTTGCTTTGAGTTTAGTGCCATTCTAACTGCAGGATATTACCTTATTTCTAGAGTTGCACAAGTTTTATTTAAAGTGGTTTTATTTGAGTGTCAGTATTTAGATTATTCCTGCTGTATCTTCATTTTGAGTCATGTAATTTTCACGCCCATTTTGGACGAGTGAGTCTTACCTCACCGGGTTACTCCAGAGAGTCTCTGGTTGCATTTTGTTGGGCTCGCTGACGTTTCCCTGGGAAAACCGCAGGGTTTTCTGGGATTTCTCCACACCAACTGAATGTCCTTATTTTTTCTTTTCCTACTTTAAAGATTCCTGTGTGGAGTTTCAGAGGGGGAACAGGTCCATCAGTCACAATGAGAACACCACTTCTCCAGTCATTGAGTTCTGGGAGTAAGTGTCGATTCAGAGACCTCTCGTCCTTTGTCCAGGCGTACAAATTCATCCGTCGCCTGCCAACAAGTTCACTGGAGCAAAACATTCACCCTGACAAGCCCTTTAAACACCAATTCATTCTTAACTTTGTTTTAGTTTTGGATAAGCTACAATAAAACTCAGTCTGAATACATTGGTAAGCTTTAAATTACAGGACACTCATAACATGGAGATTATCAAGATACATATGTGCACAATAGAGATAATTGTATAGCAGTGACCGGTAATTGTTTAGTAAGAAAGCCATAGTAAACATAGAATAACATTCCAAATTCACCTCAAGTTTAACATCTAATTACTTTTTATCCTTGTGACACAGTTTGAATCAAAATACTTGTTTGGCACAATTTGATTCATGAATTTATATAATGTTTGCTGCAGATTATATTTAAAAGCTTATAATAACAAGGAAGCAAATAGGAGGTATTGAAGGGTCTCGGTTTTACTCCTACGTTACTTTGTAAATGCAGTTCCTGGACATAGTTCAGTCACATCTATTTTACTTTTAAATTGCTTGGGTATATCTGAAATATGATGCGCATATTTGATTTGGCAAAGGTTTTACGCCGGATGACCTCCCTGACTTAACCCTCCCCATTCATCCAGGCTTGGGACCGGCACTAAGAATGCGCTGGCTTGTGCATCCTCAGTGATTGGCATACGTTTGGAGGCATGGAGGTGTTTAGGAGAGATGGCAGTGGAGTTTTTAACTATATTGTTTATATAATGAGGGAGATGAGAAGGTTGGATGATGTGAATCAGGAAGTGAGTGGATTAGCAGGGGGAAGTGAGGGCAGCTATGAAGAGGATGAAGAGTGGAAAGGCAGTTGGTCCTGATGACATACCTGTGGAGGCATGGAGATGTTTAGGAGAGATGGCAGTGGAGTTTTTAACTAGGTTGTTTAACACAATCTTGGAAAGTGAGAGGATGCCTGAGGAGTGGAGAAGAAGCATACTGGTACCGATTTTCAAGAACAAGGGTGATGTGCAGAACTGTAGCAACTACAGAGGTATAAAGTTGATCAGCCACAGCATGAAGATATGGGAAAGAGTAATAGAAGCTAGCTGTTTGCTGTGAGAATGTTGATGGAGAAGTATAGAGGAGGCCAGAAGGAGTTGCATTGTGTCTTTGTAGATTTAGAGAAAGCTTATGACAGGGTGCCGAGAGGGGAGGTGTGGTATTGTATGAGGAAGTGGTGAGAGGCAGGGAAGTATGTAGGAGAGGTGCAGGATATGTATGAGGGAAGTGTAACAGTGGTGAGGTGTGTGGTTGGAATGATGGATGAGTTCAAGGTGGAGGTGGGATTACATCAAGGATCGGCTCTGAGCCCTTTCTTGTTTGCAATGGTGATGGACAGGTTGACTGATGAGATCAGGCAGGAGTCTCCGTGGGCTATGATGTTTGCGGATGACATTGTGATCTGTAGTGAGAGTAGGGAGCAGGTGGAGGAGAGCCTGGAGAGGGGGAGGTATGCACTGGAGAGAAGAGGAATGAAAGTCAGTAGGAGCAAGAGGGAATACGTGTGAATGAGAGGGAGGACAGTGGAATGGTGAGGATGCAAGGAGTAGAGGTGACGAAGGTGTATGAGTTTAAATACTTGGGGTCAACTGTCCAAAGTAACGGGGAGTGCAGAAGAGAGGTGAAGAAGAGCGTGCAGGCAGGGTGGAGTGGGTGGAGAAGAGTGTCAGGAGTGATTTGTGACAGAAGGGTACCAGCAAGAGTTAAAGGGAAGGTTTACAAGATGGTAGTGGGACCAGCTATGTTGTATGGTTTGGAGACAGTGGCACTGATGAAAAGACAGGAGGAGGAGCTGGAGGTGGCAGAGATGAAGATGATAAGATTTTCAGTGGGAGTGATGAAGAAGGACAGGGTTAGGAAGGAGTATATTATAGGGACAGCTCAAGTTAGACGGTTTGGAGACAAAGCAAGAGAGGCAAGATTGAGATGGTGTGGACATGTGTGGAGGAGAGATGCTGAGCTGCCAGGGAAGAGGAGAAGAGGAAGGCCAAGAGGAGGTTTATGGATGTGGTGAGGGAGGACATGCAGGTGGCTGGTGTGACAGAGGAAGATGCCGAGGACAGGAAGAGATGGAAACGGCTGATCCACTGTGGCGCCCCCTAACGGGAGCAGCCGAAAGTAGTAGTAGATTACTTGGTTATATCTGTGTAATGAACAGCCTGTAATTCTAACCGTTACCAATATTTTTCAAAAATAGTCAAAAAAAAGTAATTTTGTTGCAGTGATTGTTTCAGCAGTGAGTCAGTTGTGTCAGTGTCACTTTATAAAATAAGAAATTTAAGTTGCAAGATGAGTTACATTTGGAGCGCTGATTATTTTTTGAATCAGGTTTTTAGACTCATAACTTTTAAGTGTAAGTCTCGGATCAGCGGCTTTATGTATTTGTGTATTATTTCATGTGTTGGCTAAACAGCTTTTCCGGATGCTGAAAGGTTTTTAACCTCCCCAAAACCAGCCAGTGAATAACTGACTCCCATCAAGCTGGGAACAGACAGTGCAGATATGAGTAGAGACAGGAAGTGATACTGCAGTTAATGTGCATTTAGATGTGAGATACCATGAGATACCATGTGTTTGTGTCTATGTGTGTGTGTGTGTGTGTGTGTGTGTGTATGTGTTTGTTTTGTGTGTGTTGCTGCAGGCGTAGAGTGCTCCGAATCTCTACCGGCATCGATCACATTGGTTCTCTGAACTGGGACCTGGTTGTGTGTCTGGCGGTTGCCTGGGTCATCTGCTACTTCTGCATCTGGAAAGGCGTCAAGTCCACTGGCAAAGTAAACCAGTGCTCCCATTCATTTGACAATTAAGACCACTGTCTGACAACTGTGTGACATTAGTGAAGATCCGAGCACAAAAGCTAGGCTACATATGATCTGTATTGTTTATTATTATTATTATTATTAATAATAGTTGTTGTAATAGTAACAGTAGTAGTAGTAGTAATAGTAGTCGTACTAGTAATTGCTGTAGTTGTAATAGTACTATTAGTAGTAGTACAGGAAGTCTCTGGATTATGAACAAGTTCTGTTTTTGAGTCTGTTCATAGTAAAATTTGTATGTAAGTTGGAGCAGTTATGTAAAGTTTACAACTAGCATTGATTACTCAGATGTTTGTCTTAGGGTGTCCGGGTGGCGTGGCGGTCTATTCCATTGCCTACCAACACGGGGATCGTTGGTTCGAATCCCCATGTTACCTCCGGCTTGGTCGGGCCACCCTACAGACACAATTGGCTGTGTCTGGGGGTGGGAAGCTGGATGTGGGTATGTGTCCTGGTCGCTGCTCTAGTGCCTCCTCTAATTGGTCGGGGCGCCTGTTCGGGGGGGAGGGGGAACTGGGGGGAATAGTGTGATCCTCCCATGCCCTAGCCCCCCTGGTGAAACTCCTCACTGTCAGGTGAAAAGAAGCGGCTGGTAACTCCGCATGTATGGGAGGAGGCATGTGGTAGTCTGCAGCCCTCCCCGGATCGGCAGAGGGGGCGGAGCAGCGACGGAGATGGCTCGAAAGAGTGGGGTAATTGGCCAAATACAATTGGGGAGAAAAAGAGTGGGGGGGGGGATAAATAAATAATGTTTTTCTGGGTAGATAGTATATATTTTACCTGAAATATCATAAATCTAATAATGCAGTAGTAATAATAAATGTAACGACAGTACGGTATTTATAATGGAGAGCTAGTGAATGTGTATAGGTATAAAAAACATTAAAGAAAAATTTCTGAAACTGTTTAGATAGAAAATAAAAGATAATTAAAGGCTAACACTTAGTCTCGCTCCAATTGATGTCTTGCATACGGGAAGGAGCCTTAATTAACAACTAAAATTACTTTATTAATTGGATGATGGGCCTGGTGTTGGATAGGATCTACTAAGACATCATCTTCGTTGACGTCTAACTGCACTTGATTATTACCAGTATCAACCACAGCTTGCCTGGCTTCGGCGACGTCCTCAGCTGTAAACTTTTAAAACCATCTGCAAATTCGGGGTACAATTTGTTCCAGACTCCTTTCATGTTGGTTTTCTTCATTTGTCACGATCGTTGATGATGTATAAAAGTGGAGGAAAGTGCACACAGGTGGAGTATATCTTATGTAGGAGGCGCGATCTGAAAGGGATTGGAGACTACAAGGTGGTGACAGGGGAGAACATAGCTAGGCAGCATCGGATGGTGGTCTGTAGGATGACTTTGGAGACCAAGAAGAAGAAGAGAGTGAAGGTAGAGCCAAGGATCAAATGGTGGGAGTTGAAGAAGGAAGACTGTTGTGTGGAGTTCAGGCAGGAGGTAAGACAGGCACTGGGTGGTAGTGAAGAGTTACCAGATGGCTGGGCAACCACTGCAGAAATAGTGAGGGAGACAGCTAGGAAGGTACTTGGTGTGTCTTCTGGACAGAGGAGGGAAGACAAGGAGACTTGGTGGTGGAATGAGGAAGTACAGCAAAGTATACAGAGTAAGAGGTTGGCAAAGAAGAAGTGGGATAGTCAGAGAGATGAAGAAAGTAGACAGGAGTACAAGGAGATGCAGCGTAAAGTGAAGAGAGAGGCGGCAAAGGCAAAGGAAAAGGTGTATGGTGAGTTGTATGACAGATTAGACACTAAGGAAGGAGAAAAGGACTTGTACCAATTGGCTAGACAGAGGGAGTGAGCTGGGAAGGATGTGCAGCAAGTTAGGGTGATCAAGGATAGAGATGGAAATGTGCTGACAAGCGAGGAGACTGTGTTGAGAAGGTGGAAGGAGTACTTTGAGGGGCTGATGAATGAAGAAAATGAAAGAGAGAGAAGGTTGGATGACGTAGGGATAGTGAAAAAGGAAGTGTGGTGGACTAGCAAGGAGGAAGTGAGGGCAGCTATGAAGAGGATGAAGAGTGGAAAGACAGTTGGTCCTGATGACATACCCGTGGAGGCATGGAGGTGTTTAGGAGAGATGGCAGTGGAGTTTTTAACTAGATGGTTTAACACAATCTTGGAAAGTGAGAGGATGCTTGAGGAGTGGAGAAGAAGCATACTGGTACCGATTTTCCAGAACAAGGGTGATGTGCAGAACTGTAGCAACTACAGAGGTATAAAGTTGATCAGCCACAGCATGAAGATATGGGAAAGAGTAATAGAAGCTAGGTTAAGAGGAGGAGAGGTGATGATCAGCAGCAGCAGTATGGTTTCATGCCATGAAAGAGCACCACAGATGTGATGTTTGCTTTGAGAATGTGATTTGTGACAGAAGGGTACCAGCAAGAGTTAAAGGGAAGGTTTACAAGATGGTAGTGAGACCAGCTATGTTGTATGGTTTGGAGACAGTGGCACTGATGAAAAGACAGGAGGTGGAGGTGGAGGTGGCAGAGTTGAAGATGATAAGATTTTCATTGGGAGTGATGAAGAAGGACAGGATTAGGAAGGAGTATATTAGAGGGACAGCTCAGGTTGGACGGTTTGGAGACAAAGCAAGAGAGGCAAGACTGAGATGGTTTGGACATGTGTGGAGGAGAGATGCTGGGTATACTGGGAGAAGGATGCTGAATATGGAGCTGCCAGGGAAGAGGAGAAGAGGAAGGCCAAAGAGGAGGTTTATGGATGTGGTGAGGGAGGACATGCAGGTGGCTGGTGTGACAGAGGAAGATGCAGAGGACAGGAAGAGATGGAAACAGATGATCCGCTGTGGCGCCCCCTAACAGGAACAGCCAAAAGTGTTAGTAGTAGTAGTAGTAGTAGTAGTAGTACTACTACTACTACTTGATCGACTGTCGCCTGTGTTCCAGTGTTTGTTGGCGTTTCACCTGTCTCTGAACACTATTATTTCCACTTTTGATTCCGTCGTGATCGTTTTCCTTTTCTTAGGTGCATCACCATCGCTTGCCTCAGATTTACGCTTTGACGTCATAATTATGAGGATAAACACACAAAAAATTCAAGTCAAAGCACAACACACACAATGTTCACGCAATCCGATTTAAAATGGTGACGACGGCATGGCGTTGTTCTCCCTCCGGCCGACGAACCGTCTAAAACGTACAGTGTTTTGAGCATCATGTAAAGTAGTCCATCTGTTCATTGGTACGAACCGTGGTGTGTAACTCGATTTAAAAAAAAAAATAGGCTTTACGGAGGTCGGTTCGTAAGTATGGGCGTTCGTAAGTTGGGCGTTTGTAACCCGGCGACTTCCTGTAGTAGTAGTAGTGGTGGTGGTAGTAGTAGCAGTAGATACAGTTCTAGTAGTGGTAATAGTAAGGAGTGGCATAATATGTAAGTAGAAGCAGTAGCAGCATTAGAAGTACTGGTAGTAGAAGTGTTGGTAGTAGCACCAGTCATAGGAGTACTACTACTACAGCTAGTAGTAGTATTAGTACCAGCATATTTAAAACTCAAATGCTTCATTTTACAAAAAAATCCTGTAAAAGGTGAGGCCTGTTTCCAAAGTCTTGTCCAACAGACATATGTTTAATTCCATTTAAGAAATAAGCATTCGATATAAACAACCGAAAACCATGAGGTTAGATAGAGAGAATTTGTTGGAAGAAGAAAGAGGGACAGAGAACGAGGGACCGCAAAGTCTTAAAACAGTCAACTTCATAAAGTCAAAGTGGTTTAAACTCCCGAATAGACACTCATTGAATTTTAGGCCTCTGTTCCATAGTAAGGTCATTGTAAATGTTAATCTGAAAGAGAAGAAAGTTCATATTCTACAGGAAAAGGAAATATTCTGACGGACCTCGATGTGTCTCTTAAGGTGGTATATTTCACTGCCACTTTTCCATACGCCATGCTGGTCATCCTGCTGATCCGAGGGATCACTCTTCCAGGAGCCTACCGGGGAATCCAGTTCTACCTTTACCCTGACCTGGGACGCCTGTCCGACCCACAGGTATGTTGGAAAACACACAGGAACACATGCTAAGATCTACATGCACATATATATATATATATATATATATATATATATATATATATATATATATATATATATATATATATATATATATATACCATACATGAAAACACCCACGTGTACATGTTTTCGGACGATGGACAGACATCCTAGGAATCAAAATCTGGAAGCAAACAGATTAGATTAGATTAGATTAGATTAGATTAGATTAGATTAGATTAGATTAGATTGTTTTATTAGCCACACCACTAAGGCTGGTGGAATTTGTTTTCGGCACATGTTAAACTCTGCAGCACAATACCTACATGGACAACAGCAGACACCCCACATATTATCATGAATAATACAGTTACACAATAACAGAAACAAACATATTACACACAATTAGTGGAATGATAGTATGCATGCCAGTGGTGTGCGAGGAGGGGTCTATAGGGAGGAATTCAGAGTCCTGATAGCTAGGGGGAAAAACTGAAGCGTTTAGTCTTAGTGGACAGTGACCTGTAGCCCCTCCCTGAGGGAAGGAGTTGGAAGAGGTGATGAGCAGGATGTGAGGGGTCAGAGATTATCTTCTTGGCTCGCTTTACAGTCCGATGAGTATGTAATAATAATAATAATAATAAATTAAACTTATATAGCACTTTTCTAACACTAAAAGTCACTTTACAATAAACGGCGGTGAAACGAGACAACAGATAAACTTAACACAGACATACAGGGGTGGATGGGAAGGGGGGGCTACGAAAGGGAGAAGCTGCAGCCACACACAACGCCAGCAGTACTCTCCGACTTAGACAGATACAAAAGGGGAAAAAAAACAAACATCATAAATCACAAATAAAAGCAGGTCTGAAGAGGTGAGTCCTGATTAATGACTTGAATGTGGGCAGATCGCAGCAGTGTCTGATGTGCTTGGGGAGGGAGTTCCAAGAGGAGGGGGCAACAAGTCGAGTGCTCGGTCCTTAGTCTGCCTCAGATTAGGGGTGGATAAGAGGGCGGGGGGGGGGGGGCACGAGAAGGCAATGGAGAAGAGGTGTGTCGAGACGGGATTGGAAGAGTGGGAGGGATTCTGAGTCTCTAATGATTTGGGGGAGTGAGTTCCAGAGCCTGGGAGCTGCCCTGGAGAATGCTCAGTCACCAAAGCCGCGGAGGTTGGACCTGGGGGTAGAGAGAAGGGAGGCTGAGTATGTAGAGATTCAACTGAGGGGAAGTGGGTTGCCTATGATTTTGGATGTCTTGTTGACAATCCACTGCAGTTTTTTTTAGTGTTTGACTGTCCCTGCTGCCGTGCCATACTGTAGTAGAAGATGTTATGATGGACTCGATAATGGCTGAGTAAAACAGAACAAGAAGTTGATTTTTGATCCGGTATTTTTTAAGCTGCCTCAGAAAGTAAAGTCGTTGTTGAGCTTTTGCAGTGATGTGTTCAGTGTTAATTTTCCATTTCAGGTTGGTGCTGATGGATGTTCCAAGGAATTTAAAAGAGTCTGTGGTGGTGATGGGGTCTCTGTTCATTTGTATGGGTGATTTAGGATTCGGCATGCATCAGAAGTCAATAATGAGTTCTTGGGTTTTGGCTGTATTAAGCAGAAGGTTGTTGTTTGCACACCAAGTGGCAGCTTGGTCTACTTCAGTGCGGTACTGGGTTTCATCATTGTTGGAGATGAGGCCTACAATGGTTGTGTCGTCTGCATATTTTATTATTTTCACAGAGCTATCTGTGGATGTAAAGTGGGTGGTGTTAAGTGAGAAGAGCCAGGGGGAGAGAACACAGCCCTGAGGAGCACCTGTACTTAGGGTAAGAGGGTATGAGGTTAGGTTATTAACCTTCACCCTCTGTGGGCTGTTTCACAGGAAGTTCTGAATCCAGTAGCATATGGCTGGGTCGATGTTCATATCCATGAGTATGGTAAAGCGTTTGAGTGGGTTGATGGAGTTGAAGGAGGAACTAAAGTCTATGAACAGAATGCGTGCGTGCGTAGGTGTTTGGTGATTCTAGGTGTTGCAGGGCATGGTGCAGGGCTAACAACAGACCGGTTGGCTTGATAGGCAAATTTATATGGGTCCATCATTGGGGTGGTGCAAGAAATCAAGTGTGACAGAATGATGCGCTCAAATGCTTTCATGGCCACAGATGTTAGGGTAACTGGTCTGAAGTCATTGAGGCAGGTGATCTTTGAGGACTTTGGCACAGAAATGATGGTAGAGAGTTTGATGCACTGTGGGACTATACATTGGCTTAGAGAGGTGTTAAATATGGTGGAAAATATTAGGGCCAATTGTGCTGTACAGTGGCTCAACAAAACAGGACTAATGCCGTCTGGTCCTGCTGCTTTCCTAAGGTTAATCTTCTTGAATGCTGCTCTCACCTCATCATCCTGGATGCAGAAGGGTGGCATTGGAGTGGGAGTAGGGGGGATGGCTGATGGGATAGGTTTTTTCAAACCTTGCAAAAAACTTATTTGATTTATCTGGGAGGTTATGGTCGTTATCTGGAGGGGAGCAGGGACGTTTTTTTTGCAATCTGTCATTTCCTTAAGATTTTTCTTCATTGATCTAGAGTTGTTCAGAGAGGCAGGTACGATAGATCGTAGATAATAGAGGCATGTCCTCGCCAACTTTAAAGGTCTGTTGTTGTTCCCTATACCAATAAGTAAGCTTTAATGTTAGCCGAAGAGGACACCTGAAGTAGTTTTGTATTGAGAGGATAAGTCAGTTGAAACACAAGAAGCAGCCAACTGTTAACATTGGCAGACATCTTAAAATTGTTGATAACCACTTTACAATTCTATAATGATTGTCAGTAATAGCATTACAAGAGACTACTACTACTACATTACATTACATTACAGTCATTTAGCCGACGCTTTTATCCATAGCGACTTACAATAAGTGCATTTACTACTTTCGACTGCTCCTGTTAGGGGTCGCCACAGCGGATCATCCGTTTCCATCTCTTCCTGTCCTCTGCATCTTCCTCTGTCACACCAGCCACCTGCATGTCTTCTCTCACCACATCCATAAACCTCCTCTTTGGCCTTCCTCTGACTGCAGGTATTTTCTTGTGTTTTTCTTCAAATAGCATTACAAGAGAAACACAAGAAAATGTAAAAACTAAATGAAAAAAAAGAGTTTAGTGTGACAGTCCTAAATGGTTCCAATTAGGCCAAATCTTTTGGTCTAGACAGGCTAGTGTGGTAAATGCTATTAGGAAGAGGTCCAGTTTAGAAATATAAAAAAGTAAGAAGACGCTCAATACAACATTCAAAGACATGTTAATAAGATGGTTATTAAAATTTTAAGCCATCTGCTAATGTTAACAAGTTTCTAGCCTCTTACTGCCACATCATTATTATGTTTATAAATCACCCATGTCTAATGTACTACTATATTACTGTACCACTATTTCTATAGTACTATATCACCGCAGTACTGTATGAATGTAGACTTTATAACTGTAGTATCTTAAGACAGCCTTTAAGACCAGGGAATGACAACGTTGAAGTTATATCCCCATATTAGCAGAAATACTATCCTGCAACACATCTAGGCTCATGTGAACATACCCATATCCAGATATCGCCAAGCTCTAGGCAAACATGGAGAAAAGAAACAAAGAGCTTTTAGTATTTTGGCAAAATGTCTAGCCTGTCCAGAGCTGAGAGAAAGAGAGTGAGAGAAAGCGTGAGAGAAAGAGTGAGAGAGAGCGAAAGAGACAGAAAGACAGAGAGAGAGCTCACAACCACTTCTCCATTTTTTGCCCTTGCTGTTAAATAACAAACAACCTTAAAATAAATGGAAGATTGACGTTACCTCACCACTCCCTTATGGAGCGCCGGGGGTTAATATCGGCCCTGTGTGAGCGGGAAGAAGGACATGTTAGTTTGTTAGCTTGGATGTTGGGGGTGTCTCTGTGGAGCGGCGAGGTCTGTCCTCGTGTTTTGGGATTGGACCTCCTGGTTAGTTGGAGCCTGTTTTTGGCAGGCGACAATCTTGAACGTGCTGTGGCAGTCCGGGAACAAATGGAGCCCTCATTCAGAGTTGGAACAGAGTGTTTGAGACTGGAATGGAAAGGTAACACAGACAGGAAGGAGGACGAGCCCTATCACTACTGCTAGGCAGGTTAAGAGGTGAAGGGGGTAAGAGGATAAGGATTTTGATAAATACAGTCAGAGGTATATTGTGTTTAGTGAACTCTAACTTGAAGTGAAGGTAATTTAAGGGTTTCTTCAATGCCCATGGGAATCTGAAGCCAAGCTGCCATCCAACCATCCATCCATCCATCCATCCATCCATCCATCCATCCATCCATCCATCCATCCATCCATCCATCCATCCATCTATCCATCCCCTGGCTGAATGATCACACTCATGCCCTTACAAGACTGTCACAACGACAATGGAAGGTCAACAAGTCCAAATTAGCACATAACACCCTTAAAACCCAAATGTTAATTTATCAGAAGGCTGTTAAGGATGCAAGATCGGCGTACTTCTCGGAATCAAGAAATAACCACAATTCTAAAGTTCTCTTTAGGGTAATTAATTCTGTTATTAATGGTCCCTCCACTTCTCTCTTTGAACCTGATGTTGAGTTGTCTGAAAAATTTCTCACTCATTTTGTAAATAAGGTGGAAAATATCAGGTCCCAAATCCAGCCAAGTTCTTGCATTCGCTCCATTCCCCCATGATGTTAATTCTGCCTCTTTTACCCAGTTTCAACCAATGACATTTTCAGTGTTAAAGAGTATAGTCTCCAATATGAACTCTTCCTCCGCCTACATCTTAGACATAATTCCCACGAAGTTGCTCAAGGAGGTATTTTCAACTGTCAGCCCCCTTATTCTGAAAATTCTCAATAATTATCTGGGCTCTGGTTCTTTTCCAGAAAGTTTTAATCATACCATTGTTCACCCATTGCCGAAGAAACCTAATTTAGATCCCCTGTTCTTAAGTAAAAGAACAATCTCCAAATTGTATTTTCTATCTTAATTTCTGGAGAAAGTAATTTCTTCTCAATTGATTTCTTTTATGAACACTTACAGTGTTTTTAACAGTTTCCAGTCTGGTTTTAGAGCACTTCATTGTACTGAAACAACTCTAGTTAAGGTCACTAATGACCTACTGCTGACTTCAGACAGAGGTGGCTGCTCAATTTTAGTTCTTTTAGACATAAGTGCTGCCTTTGACACAGTCAAATCGCTTAGAGCCTTGCGTTGGCATTAAGGGCTTGGCTCTTAGCTTATTATGCTCTTACCTCACCAACAGAACCTTTTCTGTTTTTCTTGGTAACTACTTCCTCAATGGCTCAGTTGAGTTGTGGTGTCCCTCAAGGCTCAGTTCTTGGCCCCCTTCTCTTTTCTATATACATGCTGCCCCTTGGCCAGGTCATTCAAAATCATGATATGCTTTACCATTTTTATGCTGACGACACTCAGTTATATATGCCACTAAAACCCACAGATTCCAGTGCCCTAGCAAATCTCACAACTTGTCTCTCTAACATTAAATCCTAGATGGCTGAAAATTTTCTGAAATTTGATGATAAGTCAGGTCATTCTGTTTGGTCCTGAAAATTCCATCAGCCCTTTTGTTACTAATCTTGGTGGTCTGTAAGGTACTCTTAAGCAGGCTGCAAGGAATCTTGAGGTAATATGAAATGCAAATATCAAATCAAACATGTTGTTCAGTCGTGCTTTCTCCAGCTCAAACTAATCTCCAAAATTAGGTCAGCTTTATCAATTGCCGATCTGCAAAAAGTTGTACATGCTTTTATATATTCTAGGCTTGACTATTGTAATGAACTTTATTCTGATATCAGAAAGGGCTCCCTCCAGTATCTGCCGTTGGTACAAAATGCCGCTGCTCAGCTCATTACTGGGACAAAGAGGCATGGCCATATCACTCCTGTGCTTGCCTCCCTCCACTGGCTCCCTGTTATATTTTGAATTGATTTGAAAATTTTATTGCTCTTTTAAGGCTTTAAATGGTCTTGCTCCTACATACATTTCTGATTTATTGACCTGGTATATGCCCTCTCGACCATTAAGATCCGCAGATGGAGCCCTGCTGGTTATTCCTCGGTCTCGGTTTGTTACAAAGGGGCTTTTGCTGTTAGAGCTCCCAACTCTCTCAAGGGCGGCACGGTGGCCCAGTGGTTAGCGCTGTCGCCTCACAGCAAGAAGGTCCTGGGTTTGAACCTCGGGGTTGTGTAATCTGGGGGAGGGTCACCTCAGGTCGTCCTCTGTGTGGAGTTTGCACGTTCTCCCTGTGTCTGCGGTGGGTTTTCTCCAGGTGCTCCGGTTTCCCCCACCACCAAAAGAAACACGCGTGTCTGTGCTCCTGACCAAGGCAACGGGAAAAGAACTGGAGTTGGTCTCCGGGTGCAGCGTGAAGGCCGCAACCCACTGCTTCTAGCTACACAGACCACAGCTGGGATGGGTTAAGTTGCAGTACCTGAATTTCCCGAAGGGGATTAGTAAAGAAAACTTAATCTTAATCTTCCTGTCGAACTAAAACAAACCAAGTCTCCAGCTTCTTTTAAATCTCGTCTTAAAACTTTCTTTTGATGAAAGCTTTCACAAATGTTTGATATATGTTTTTATTTCTTTATACTGTTTTTATTTTTACTCTTACGTATCTGGTCTTACTCTTATTTTTGCCTTGTCTGGTTTTATTTCTTTGTAAAGCACTTTGTGAAATTGTTTTAGTAAGGTGCTATATAAAATTATTATCATTATTATTATTGATCTATGTGTCTTTCCATCTAGCTTATGTTCTTGCGTCTTATGGCGTGTTGGTAATGTTTTGTCTGTTGTGTCTGAAGGTGTGGATGGATGCTGGAACACAGATTTTCTTCTCTTATGCCATCTGTCTGGGCTGTTTGACAGCCCTGGGCAGCTACAACAAGTACAACAACAACTGCTACAGGTCAGAACTGCACCCTTATCACAGTCCACATACACATAACACGCAGGAAACACATAACACACATATCACATAACACAAGATAACACACAACATAAACATTACACAATATGCACAGAACATGTACAGTACACACAACATACACATAACATACATAATAACATATACATAATACACATAACGTGCATTTAACACACAACACATTTAACACACAACACGTATAGCGAATACACATAACACATCTGATCTTACATTGTTTGGTGAAGGATTTTTATGTGATCAATTTGGGGTTTTTTACATCCTGGGTATTATTTTTGTACTTTTTGGTACTGTTTGATTCTCATATACCCTTTTCTAGATATTCTGTGATACTCTCCCTCCTCCTAAACAGCTTTTATGTCTCTTATCTTATTGTCCCGTGTGGTCAGCTATTACATGTATGTACAAAATGAATTGCAAACGCCAATCTTGAAGTTCGACTCGACATCTTTTTTTGTGTGCCGTTTTTATTTTACCGTTAAAGTTTAGGATTTTCATCTCTCTCTGCCCCACTCGGTCTCACTCTCTCACTTCCTTGCTCTGTCTGTCCAGGGACTGCTTGTCTCTCTGTTTCCTGAACAGCGGCACCAGTTTTATGGCGGGCTTCGCCATCTTCTCCATCCTTGGCTTTATGTCGTACGAGCAGAACGTTCCCATCTCAGAGGTGGCCGAATCTGGTGGGTCATCATTCTACTGTGTTCTAATGTGGATACTAGATCCTTCTACTGTGTTCTAATGTGGATTCTAGATCCTTCTACTGTGTTCTAATGTGGATTCTAGATCCTTCTACTGTGTTCTAATGTGGATACTGGATCCTTCTACTGTGTTCTAATGTGGATACTAGATCCTTCTACTGTGTTCTAATGTGGATACTAGATCCTTCTACTGTGTTCTAATGTGGATACTGGATCCTTCTACTGTGTTCTAATGTGGATACTAGATCCTTCTACTGTGTTCAAATGTGGATACTGGATCCTTCTACTGTGTTCTAATGTGGATACTAGATCCTTCCCCCGTGTTCCAATGTGGATACTGGGTCATTCTACTGTGTTCTAATGTGGATACTAGATCCTTCTACTGTGTTCTAATGTGGATACTAGATCCTTCTACTGTGTTCTAATGTGGATACTGGATCCTTCTACTGTGTTCTAATGTGGATACTAGATCCTTCTACTGTGTTCTAATGTGGATACTAGATCCTTCTACTGTGTTCTAATGTGGCTACTAGATCCTTCTACTGTGTTCTAATGTGGATACTGGATCCTTCTACCATGTTCTAATGTGGATACTAGATCCTTCTACTGTGTTCTAATGTGGATACTAGATCCTTCTACTATGTTCTAATGTGGATACTAGATCCTTCTACTGTGTTCTAATGTGGATACTAGATTCTTCTACTGTGTTCTAACGTGGATACTAGATCCTTCTACTGTGTTCTAATGTGGATACTGAGTCCCCGCGACCCTGACAGCAGTATAATTGGTTGGATAATGGATACTCATTACATTTATATAGCGCTTTTCCAAAGCTTTTGCCCATGGAGAAAGGTAGCAGGAGTCCTTTGAGACAAAATAATGCCATTGAGGGTAAAGGGCAAGGTGTTCAAAACCATGGTTGTCCTGTAGACATTATATCTATCACCCTCCCTCCTGTAGTTACCCTGTCTGTCCTGTAGACATTATATCTATCACCCCCCCCTCCTGTATTCACCCTGTCTGTCCTGTAGACATTATATCTATCACCCCCCCTCCTGAAGTCACCCTGTCTGTCCTGTAGACATTATATCTATCACCCCCCCCTCCTGTATTCACCCTGTCTGTCCTGTAGACATTATATCTATCAACCCCCCCCCTGTAGTCATGCTGTCTGTCCTGTAGATATTATATCTATCACCCCCCCTCCTGTATTCACCCTGTCTGTCCTGTAGACATTATATCTATCACCCCCCTCCTGTATTCACGCTGTCTGTCCTGTAGACATTATATCTATCACCCCCCCTCCTGTATTCACCCTGTCTGTCCTGTAGACATTATATCTATCAACCCCCCCCTGTAGTCATGCTGTCTGTCCTGTAGATATTATATCTATCACCCCCCCCTCCTGTATTCACCCTGTCTGTCCTGTAGACATTATATCTATCACCCCCCCTCCTGTATTCACCCTGTCTGTCCTGTAGATATTATATCTATCACCCCCCCTCCTGTAGTCACCCTGTCTGTCCTGTAGACATTATATCTATCAACCCCCCCCCTGTAGTCATGCTGTCTGTCCTGTAGATATTATATCTATCACCCCCCCCTCCTGTATTCACCCTGTCTGTCCTGTAGACATTATATCTATCACCCCCCCCCCCTCCTGTATTCACCCTGTCTGTCCTGTAGACATTATATCTATCACCCCCCCTCCTGTAGTCATGCTGTCTGTCCTGTAGATATTATATCTATCACCCCCCCCTCCTGTATTCACCCTGTCTGTCCTGTAGACATTATATCTATCACCCCCCCTCCTGTAGTCACCCTGTCTGTCCTGTAGATATTATATCTATCACCCCCCCCTCCTGTATTCACCCTGTCTGTCCTGTAGACATTATATCTATCAACCCCCCTCCTGTATTCACCCTGTCTGTCCTGTAGATATTATATCTATCACCCCCCCCTCCTGTAGTCACCCTGTCTGTCCTGTAGACATTATATCTATCAACCCCCCTCCTGTATTCACCCTGTCTGTCCTGTAGACAGTATGTCCATCAGTGTGTATCATGTTGCTCGTAGTCAATGGTTTCAGCCATGTTTCTGACCAAACTGTAAAGTTGCGGTCAGTCAACTCATTCTTGCTCATCTAAAAAGGACAACCTGGGTTTCCGGGTAGCATGGCGGTCTATCCTGTTGCCTAGCAATATGGGCATCGCCGGTTCGAATCCCCGTGTTGCCTCCGGCTTGGTCGGGCGTCCCTACAGACGCAATTGGCCGTGTCTGCGGGTGGGAAGCCGGATGTGGGTATGTGTCCTGGTCGCTGCACTAGCGCCTCCTCTGGTTGGTCAGGGCGCCTTTTCAGGGGGGAGGGGGAACTGGGGGAGGGGAGGGGGGTAATTGACCGGCACTTTGTAACCGTAGCAGGAAGAAAGTGCCTCGTAAATAAAGATCCTGTCTCACACAGGTCCAGGTCTGGCCTTCATCGCGTATCCCCGCGCTGTGACCATGATGCCTTTCTCTCCTCTGTGGGCCTGCTGCTTCTTCATTATGATCGTCTTCCTGGGGCTGGACAGCCAAGTGAGGCTACTGTCTCTCTCTCTCTCTCTCTCTCTCTCTCTCTCTCTCTCTCTCTCTCTCTCTCTCTCTCTCTCTCTCTCTCTCACACACACACACACACACACACACACACACACACACACACACACACACGCACACGTTACATGTGCTGATACCTTCTGTGTCGTCCTGCCGTGCTAGTTTGTGTGTGTGGAGAGTCTGGTGACGGCCATGGTGGACATGTATCCCTCCACCTTCCGCCGGAAGAACCGCAGGGAGCTCTTCATCCTGCTGGTGGCCGTGGTGTCCTTCCTCACCGGCCTCATCATGCTGACCGAGGTTAGCCTGCACGTCTTATCGCACACACCTTTCTCACATGACTCACCGGCACCTAAACACCTCCCCGATGTAGTCCGACAAGCAAGACCAGGTTCTGGTGTGAGAACACGTCCTCAATATGGAAAAACGATACCTGCCTCTTTAAATCCATCAGCTAATGAGTGATGGTTTCATCAGCCTCCATAAAAACTGTGTTAAAGGGGCCTTGGTTGGGGTTGGTTGGTCTGTTCTGTTGCCTACCAACACGGGGATCGCCGGTTTGAATCCCCGTGTTGCCTCCGGCTTGGTAAAGAAAAACAAAAAAAAGTGTGTGTGTGTGTGTGTGTGTGTGTGTGTGTGTGTGCAGTGGTTAATTTAGTCACCCTATTTACAGTAAGGGCCAGGTGCGTGCTCGTGTGAGTGAGTGTCCACTAGGGCCCTAGTGGATCTATAAAGTACTGCAGGCCTTCTTACCATGACAGTGTCATCATGTGAGAACTGAAATTCTTCTAATCCAATGTATTGTACACATACATTGTAATGTATCCAAGGGATCCATATGCATACAGGGTCTAAATATTAGTTAATTAAACCCCCGTGCAGCACATGTGCAGGCTCTAATTTATAATTATGATCAAGAAGTACTTTTCACTACAGCTGTCAGGGAGCAGTACTGTATCTCCAAGTCTGGACCACAAGGTCTGGGAAAAGTTGTTTTTTTGGGGGGGGGGGGGGGGGTTCCCTCATTTTCTCCCCAATTGTACTTGGCCAATTACCCCACTCTCCCGAGCCGTCCCGGTCGCTGCTCCACCCCCTCTGCTGATCCAGGGAGGGCTGCAGACTACCACATGCCTCCTCCCATACATGTGGAGTCGCCAGCCGCTTCTTGTCACCTGACAGCGAGGAGTTTCACCAGGGGGACGTAGCATGTGGGAGGATCACGCTATTCCCCCCGAACAGGTGCCCTCGACTGACCAGAGGAGGCGCTAGTGCAGCGACCAGGACACATACCCACGTCCGGCTTCCCACCCGCAGACACGGCCAGTTGTGTCTGTAGGGACGCCCGACCAAGCCGGAGGTAACACGGGATTCGAACTGGTGATCCCCGTGTTGCTAGGCAACAGAATACAGCGCCACGCCACCCGGACGCCCTAAAAGTCTGGAATTGTAAGATTAGAAATGGGCAAGAGACCTGTAGATAGGAGAGTGTTGTGTATAGTAAGTCTTGTAAATGTCTCTCATCTTTAGATAACGATATCGGTTGCAGTGTAATTATGCTGATGTGTGCGACCACCTCGTGTGCTGCGTATCTGGTGGCGTTCAACATGTGATTGTGTGTCTGTGTGCCAGTCTGAGTGATCTGCTGTCAATGGGGCGAGTTAGACCAGGATATAGTGCAGGGTTTTTGCAAGAAGAGGTGGAGGAGGATGAAGGTCGGGGGATCCTGGTGTAAATCTCCTTCAACTTTCTACATGACTGTTAACTACTACCCCCCTCCTCCTCCTCCCCCCCCCCACACACACACAGGGGGGCATGTATGTGTTCCAGCTCTTCGACTACTACGCCGCCAGCGGGATGTGCCTTCTCTTCGTGGCGGTTTTTGAGACCGTTTGCATCGCGTGGATCTATGGTGAGTGTTTTCACCCAGGACATGTGGGGAAATGATGGAGGGGTGGGAGCTGGGGGGTGGGGGGGGGGCAAAGACAAGACAAAGGCTTTATTTTGACAGGAGACAGGGGAACTATTGGGGGAACAGCCCCACACAGGACAGGGGCCAGTCCGGGGAAACTCTTCTCTTATTTCTCCAGCGGGCTGAGCAGGTCATGAACGAACAGTGTCAGACTTTCATAAAGACGTGTGAGAAGACTGCTGCTGAAACACAGTTCGTTGGTTTGATTCGGTGCATATTGATCCGTGGATGTTGATCGGTGGATACTGATTGGTTGTCACTTGACTGATAACAGGTGCGGATCGTTTCTATGACAACATTGAAGACATGATTGGATATCGACCCAGCTCCGTCATTAAATATTGCTGGCTTTTCTTCACTCCTGCTACTTGTTTTGTGAGTTGGTCTTTTTTTTTTTTTCCATTCTCTCATCCAAACAATAGATTAGCGACCCCTGGTGGCTAACGTAGTAATACGTTTCAATTTGCAGATAACCAAAAAGTAATCAGATATAGTTTTCATTTTCATATGATTATGTGTTTACTGTCTTCATGCTCAATAATCCAGGTGAGAAAATCACAGAGGTGGATCAGTTCACTGGACACAGCGTTTACTGATACAGATACGGTTCATCATCATCATCTAAGTGACCTCTTCAGTCTCACCTGACTGCAGGTACCCCACCCTTATAAGCAATACAGTCACTGTATTGTTTATAAGGGTGGGGTACCTGCAGTCACTGTATTGTTTATAAGGGTGGTGTACCTGCAGTCACTGTATTGTTTATAAGGGTGGGGTACCTGCAGTCACGGTATTGTTTATAAGGGTGGGGACACCTGCAGTCACTGTGTTGTTTATAAGGGTGGGGACACCTGCAGTCACGGTATTGTTTATAAGGGTGGGGACACCTGCAGTCACTGTGTTGTTTATAAGGGTGGGGACACCTGCAGTCACTATTGTTTATAAGGGTGGGGGTACCTGCAGTCACTATTGTTTATAAGGGTGGGGACACCTGCAGTCACTGTATTGTTTATAAGGATGGGGACACCTGCAGTCACTATTGTTTATAAGGGTGGGGACACCTGCAGTCACTGTGTTGTTTATAAGGGTGGGGACACCTGCAGTCACTATTGTTTATAAGGGTGGGGGTACCTGCAGTCACTATTGTTTATAAGGGTGGGGGTACCTGCAGTCACTGTATTGTTTATAAGGGTGGGGGTACCTGCAGTCCCTGTATTGTTTATAAGGGTGGGGATACCTGCAGTCACTGTATTGTTTATAAGGGTGGGGGTACCTGCAGTCACTGTATTGTTTATAAGGGTGGGGGTACCTGCAGTCACTGTATTGTTTATAAGGGTGGTGTACCTGCAGTCACTGTATTGTTTATAAGGGTGGGGTACCTGCAGTCACTGTATTGTTTATAAGGGTGGGGGCACCTGCAGTCACGGTATTGTTTATAAGGGTGGGGTACCTGCAGTCACTCTATTGTTTATAAGGGTGGGGTACCTGCAGTCACTGTATTGTTTATAAGGGTGGGGTACCTGCAGTCACTGTATTGTTTATAAGGGTGGGGGTACCTGCAGTCAGGTGAGACTGAAGAGGTCACCTGGTTGAGTGATGAGACGTTCCTGTCACTAAACGTTGTGTCCAGATGAACTGGTTCACCTTTATGTGATTTGTGTTTAACGTGTAATGGTGTAAGGTTGGTGTCAGGATGAAGAGCTACTGAGGCTTAGGTGGAGGCACAGCTCATTAAAGTTGGTTCGAGTGGTGTTGAACATTATGTGAAAATTTCAAGTACAAAAAGCCAATGTCGCCGTTTGCCTTTCCCCTGTAGGGTACTTTCGCCTTTTCGTTGATAAAGTACACTCCTCTGAAGTACAACAACGTGTACGTGTACCCTCATTGGGGCTACGGCCTCGGCTGGATTCTAGCCCTGTCCTCCATGCTGTGTATCCCGTCCTGGGTGGCTTATAAAGTCTACAACACCCCCGGCACCATGAAGGAGGTAGGTGGGACCCGCAGCATTTTCTCACTTGAGAAGAACCAGCCAAGTAAGGATGGCCGCCGACCTACACAGAACAGGCAGACAGGAAGCACCGTGCACACGTTTCCTTGTGTGTTGTGCAGATGTGTGTGTGTGTGTGTGTTTGCGGTGGTGGTGGTGGTGGTGGGGGGGTTCCACAATTTGTTAGGGAGCCTAGAATGCCTTGAGGGACCCCTAACTAAGAAGTGCCAAACAAGGTCGGACCATATGTGCCAACATCGAGCCAACACAGAAATTCCACGTGTGGCCCGTGATGACAGAACTGGCCCCGGGCGTCTGAAAGCTCGGTCTGTCCCGTTATGAACCTCCATAAACTGAACTAGGTCAGCATTCTTCACACTGATACGTCAGGCTAATCATTACACACCTCCTCTTTACTACTATATTAGTCCTCCTGCCATCGCATCCGTCAGAAATTCCTGACAGATTTAGCTGATGTATTCCCAAACAGTAGCAAAGCTTTGGGAGGCCCAAATTTGGAAATGTGCATCTCCAAAAACAGCATATATACACTCTGTATACATGTACTGTTTTTGCAGACCGGTTATAAAGGAGATTGTATTACCAGGCCAGGATAGTGGTTTCCTAATCAGCAGTAGTTCAGAACTGCCCCTAAACCTTATTTGCATCCTGTTTGCATCATACAGACATCAGACGTGGACAGCCAGCTCTGCTGCGGGAACATCTTTGGCTCAGCAGAATACAGAATTCAACTTTACTGCTGCCTGAATCCTTTTTAATTCTCTTAAATAACCTCATTGTGTGCTGAGCCATGCTCTTTGTGTTTTCAATAGACTGCTGAGAACACAAAGAGCATGGCTCAGCACACAGCACACCACACTCTCTCTGCTCTGCACACCAGCTGCTCTGCACCACATCTGCTTCATACAGACCCACCGCAGTGTACACACCCACATCTGAATCTGTGTTATTAGATCGATAGACAGACAGACAGACAGACAGGTAGACAGGTAGATAGACAGACAGACAGACAGACAGGTAGACAGGTAGATAGACAGACAGAGACGGATAGATAGATAGATAGATAGATAGATAGATAGATAGATAGATAGATAGATAGATAGATAGATAGATAGATAGATAGATATATACATACATAGATACATAGACACATAGACAGAGAGCTAGATAGATAGATAGATAGATAGATAGATAGATAGATAGATAGATAGATAGATAGATAGATAGATAGATAGATAGATAGATAATGTTCCTGCTAGTCAGTGTTTGATGTCTATGAGAATGGTGGAAATAATGAAGATGTCTCCTCCGATGGCTCATCTGTCTGTTTTAGCGCCTCGCTCTGCTCACCACGCCATCCGCCGACCTCCCCAAGACCAAGCTGGACCAGGAGAAGCTGCTGGCCATCTTCGCCGCCGACGGCGGCAGCCTCCGTCAGAAGGCCCCTCCCACCAAGGACGGCTACTTCCCCGTTGATGAGAAGGAGTCGCACTGCTAGAGGGTCCGCGCCCCGCCCCCACCCACCCACCGCAGCCTCATTCCCCCACCCAGCCGCATCCCAACACTCTCCTCAGCACCTCACCAAAACAAGGTGTCAAAACAGGCGAGGACTCGGAGGGAGCAGGGCCTTTCTGTCTTCTTCTACCCGGAAACAGCACCGATTTCTGTTTCCGGGGTTTTCCCTTTTCTTTTCTGATTTCTTCTTTTCTGTTTTCCTTTTTGTGGTATGTTCATATATGGCGGTCCCGGTTGTCTGTCATTCGAACCGTTCTCCGAGAGAGTCGGCCCTCGTTTCTACATCCTCTGCTTATTGAACTAGAGGTAGTTTGATCAGGTTCTCGTTTAAGCAGGGAGCGGGTCGGGAAAGCCTCTCAGAGACTCGTGATTTGTTTTAATTTTTTTTCCCACAGTGGCTAAAAGTGTGCACTTGACCACATTTGCTTCTGAGGAAGCATTTTTTTTCCTCTTCTCCTATTCATGGACATCGCTAATGTTCAGTGTGTGTGTGTGTGTGTGTGTGTGTGTGTGTGTGTGTGTGTGTGTGTGTGTGTGTGTGTGTGTGTGTGAGATGTGTAAAATTTAAAAGTGAAATCTGGTGTATTGTTTGAAAGGAACAGAGGGTTGTCAGTCACGCTTGTGGCGTGTGAATGCCTTGAGGTCAGACGGCGTAGAGATCACCCTAACATTTTTCTTATGATAGCCCATGATGACAACTGGCACTTACTGCAAATACTGGGATGTTGTCATCAGGGACAGTTCACCAGCAATTAATTCAATTCATAAACCGTAGTTTGGAATAAAATCAGAACAGCTGGAACAAAGTTCAGGGACCTCGTCGAGAGACAAGCTTAGACAAAAACCTTTCTAGACACATTTAATATTTTTAAAAGGTACAATCCTTAATTACATAAAGCACGCACTGGGGTGGTTTGAAGCTGAGTGTGAAATGGCCGGGATGAGAGTCAGCACCTCCCAGTCTGAGGCCATGGTTCTCTACTGGAAAATGGTGGATTGCTCCCTCTGGGTTGGGGACGAGTTGTTGCCTCAAGTGAAGGAGTTCAAGTATCTCGGGGTCTTGTTTGCGAGTGAGGGTAGGATGGAGTGTGAGATTGACAGGCGGATTGGTGCAGCATCAGCAGTAATGTGGACGTTGTTCCGGACCGTTGTGGTGAAGAGGGAGCTGAGCCGGGAGGCAAAGCTCTCAATTTACCAGTCAATCTTGGTTCCAACCCTCACCTATGGTCATGAGCTTTGGGTAGTGACCGAAAGTATGAGATCGCGGATACAAGCGGCTGAAATGAGTTTCCTCTATAGGGTGTCTGAGCTCAGTCTTAGAGATAGGGTGAGGAGCTCGGAGTAGAGCCGCCGCTCCTCCGCGTTGAAAGGAGCCAGTTGAGGTGGTTCGGGCATCTGATTAGGATGCCCCCTGGGTGCCTTCCTTTTTCCTTTGGAAGTTTTCCGGGCACATCCAACTGGGAGGAGACCCCCAGGGTAGACCCAGACCCAGAACTCGCTGGAGGGACTACATGTCCAATCTGGCCTGGGAACGCCTTGGGATCCCCCAGGAGGAGCTGGAGGGCGTTGCTGGGGAGAGGGACGTCTGGAGTGCCCTACTTAGCTTGCTGCCACCGCGGCCCGACCCCGGAGAAGCGGCTGATGATGAGATGATATGAGATCCTTAATTCAAATGCGAACAAAAGGCGACCATCAAAACACAAACCACAGGACAGGAAGCTGCTGTCACTCCCAGATTGATTGATAGGTCTCTTAATACAAGGACTAACAGTAAACAGCAACTAAATCTCAGTTTCTGATGCTTTCTGATGCTGAAAAAGATTTGTTCACAACTCTAATGGTTGTAAAGATGGGCGTAAAACAGACCCACATTTTGTATTACCATCTGATGAGAAAGTCCCAAATTCTTATTTTCAATCTATAACTCAATGTATATGAATATACACTACCGTTCAAAAGTTTGGGATCACATTGAAATGTCCATATTTTTGAAGGAAAAGCACTGTACTTTTCAATGAAGATAACTTTAAACTAGTCTTAACTTTAAAGAAATACACTCTATACATTGCTAATGTGGTAAATGACTATTCTAGCTGCAAATGTCTGGTTTTTGGTGCAATATCTACATAGGTGTATAGAGGCCCATTTCAAGCAACTATCACTCCAGTGTTCTAATGGTACAATGTGCTTGCTCATTGGCTCAGAAGGCTAATTGATGATTAGAAAACCCTTGTGCAATCATGTTCACACATCTGAAAACAGTTTAGCTCGCTACAGAAGATACAAAACTGACCTTCCTTTGAGCAGATTGAGTTTCTGGAGCATCACATTTGTGGGGTCAATTAAACGCTCAAAATGGCCAGAAAAAGAGAACTTTCATCTGAAACTCGACAGTCTATTCTTGTTCTTAGAAATGAAGGCTATTCCATGCGAGAAATTGCTAAGAAATTGAAGATTTCCTACACCGGTGTGTACTACTCCCTTCAGAGGACAGCACAAACAGGCTCTAACCAGAGTAGAAAAAGAAGTGGGAGGCCGCGTTGCACAACTGAGCAAGAAGATAAGTACATTAGAGTCTCTAGTTTGAGAAACAGACGCCTCACAGGTCCCCAACTGGCATCTTCATTAAATAGTACCCGCAAAACACCAGTGTCAACATCTACAGTGAAGAGGCGGCTGCGGGATTCTGGGCTTCAGGGCAGAGTGGCAAAGAAAAAGCCATATCTGAGACTGACCAATAAAAGAAAAAGATTAAGATGGGCAAAAGAACACAGACATTGGACAGAGGAAGACTGGATAAAAGTGTTGTGGACGGATGAATCCAAGTTTGAGGTGTTTGGATCACAAAGAAGAACGTTTGTGAGACGCAGAACAAATGAAAAGATGCTGGAAGAATGCCTGACGCCATCTGTTAAGCATGGTGGAGGTAATGTGATGGTCTGGGGTTGCTTTGGTGCTGGTAAGGTGGGAGATTTGTACAGGGTAAAAGGGATTCTGAATAAGGAAGGCTATCACTCCATTTTGCAACGCCATGCCATACCCAGTGGACAGCGCTTGATTGGAGCCAATTTCATCCTACAACAGGACAATGACCCTAAACACACCTCCAAATTGTGCAAGAACTATTTAGAGCAGAAGCAGGCAGCTGGTATTCTATCGGTAATGGAGTGGCCAGCGCAGTCACCAGATCTGAACCCCATTGAGCTGTTGTGGGAGCAGCTTGACCGTATGGTACGCAAGAAGTGCCCATCCAACCAATCCAACTTGTGGGAGCTGCTTCTGGAAGCGTGGGGTGCAATTTCTCCAGATTACCTCAACAAATTAACAGCTAGAATGCCAAAGGTCTGCAATGCTGTAATTGCTGCAAATGGAGGATTCTTTGACGAAAGCAAAGTTTGATGTAAAAAAAATCTTATTTCAAATACAAATCATTATTTCTAACCTTGTCAATGTCTTGACTCTATTTTCTATTCATTTCACAACATATGGTGGTGAATAAGTGTGACTTTTCATGGAAAACACAAAATTGTTTGGGTGATCCCAAACTTTTGAACGGTAGTGTACCTCCCTTTGATATGGTCACATAAATCACATATATATAAACACACATACAAGGAAGTTCATCAGTGACGCCGCAACTCAGACCAAGGATGAATTTCAAGTGGTCACAATTCAAACACCAGTTCACAATAAAAGCTCTCTCATGCAAATGTGAGTGCCCCAACATGTCCAGGGCTTGTCGCTCCTTGTTCAAAACCACTGATATATCAAATATGTGGAGATTGATCAGATACAGGTATTTCTCGCTGACCAGATGATCCACTCACCAATCAATCAATCAATTAATGAATTAATCAACCAATCTGTGAAGCAGTCAATCAATCCATAATTCCATTGTCCCAAACGGGACGTTTGTTGCACCGTCAGGATTAAAAACATACGTGACAATCACGATACACTTGAGGACATCCACATACGATAAAGGTTCACAGTATCAAAAGGAGAAAGGAGCAGCACCACATTTTACAGTAACTGTGCAAAAATGCATCATGTGCAACGTAGCAAGACAGTAGTATTTACAGTTGAGGAGGTTAATTCTCCTGATCCTGATCCCTAATTGTCCCTGCCTCCAAACCAGCAGCCTGCCAGGTGGTGAAAACACTCCTCGAACAGATGTAAAATGCAGCGTTGATATTGAAATATTAGATAATTTAAATCAGAGTAGAGGCTAATGGATGCCAAAAACATTAAGTAATTGGGGATTAGTTGTTGCATCAGATAAAGGGGTTCAAGTATCTCAGGGTCTTGTTCACACGTGAGGGTAGGATGGAGCAGGAGATTGACAGGCGGTTTGATGCAGCAATAATGTGGACGTTGAACCGGACCATTGTGGTGAAGAGGGAGCTGAGCCGGAAGGCAGAGCTCTCAATTTACCAGTCAATCTCCATTCCAACCCTCACCTATGGTCATGAGCTTTGGGTAGTGACCGAAAGGGTGAGATCACGGATACAAGCGGCTGAAATGAGTTTCCTCCATAGGATGTCTGGGCTCAGCCTTAGAGATAGGGTGAGGAGCTCAGACATCCGGAGGGAGCTCGGAGTAGAGCCACTGCTCCTTTGTGTCAAAAGGAGCCAGTTGAGGTGGTTCAGGCATCTGATCAGGATGCCTCCTGGGCCCCTTCCTTTGGAGGTATTCTGGGCACATCCAACTGGGAGGAGACCCCGGGGTAGACCCAGAACTCGCTGGTGGGACTACATGTCCAGTCTGGCCTGGGAACATCTTGGGATCCCCCAGGAGGATCTGGAGGGCGTTGCTGGGGAGAGGGACGTCTGGAGTGCCCTACTTAGCTTGCTGCTACCGCGGCCCGACCCCGGAGACGCGGCTGATGATGAGCTGAGATGAGATGAGCATTAATTAGTTTGTCGTCATTACTTTGCAGTTGTCATGTGAGTTGAATGTAACTCTGTTTAAAGACTACATCTATCTTTATACCCAAAAGTAAGGAAAATATATCTAATTCAGCCTCCACTGAATCAGGTGGGGTGTGAAAGACCCTGCGGTACCAGGTGAATGATTGTAGATGATAGCTGTGTTATTGGCTGTGCTTCTTTTTTATCGAATTTGCCGAGTTTTGTCCTGAAATGACATGTAAAAGATACTGACAAGTATTTGTATAATATAATTACTGGTATAAAAGTAAAAAGTCACAATGGATTATTTTTTACAAGTGCCAGGGAAGTTCTGCTGCGCCTTTACTTTGAAATGTTAAACACATCTCTGCTTTTACTTTGTTGAGGGATGAATTTCAGGCTTGTTTTTACAAAAATGAACATGTACCTTTTAGAAGGAAACTCCATTTGTGGGGACTGGAAACACTGCAGTGTTATGAGAGATTTTTCTGTTATCTGCTAACATCTTTACCTAGATATTTTGTCAAGAAATGGTTTCCGATTTGAAACATCCATATCTGTTTCTTTAAAAAAAAAAACACTTTATCGGATGCATGGCTTGATTTAATCACATATATGTCGGTTTAGAATTATTTTACATGTTCTAATGTCAAAAATTAGTCTTTCTACATATGAAAAGGGGCCTTGAGTTCCCTTCCAAGAATGTTAAATTAGACCGTCTTCTCCATGTTTTATCCTTTTTAATATCGAAGTTGATGTCTGATGTTATTTTCCTAAAGCGTGTAGAGGGGATCCATCTAGCAAAGGAATTGGTAGGGAGTTAGTGGAGTGCCTGCCTGAGGAAATGGGGGTTAATTCAGTTTTTGCTGTTGAGAATTTTGCATTGAAAGCATCACATTACAGTTATGATACAGTATAACATTACAGTGTGTTGACCATGTCTAGTGTCATCTGATACTTCACCACACTTGGATATGGATTTGGATTTGGGTATCGTCGATTAACACCGCGTTAGTTACCATTTTCTTTAGAGGCGTGACCCTCATTCCTTATGCTGAAATACATGAAACATTTGCAGGTATAGCAAGTGTTATTAAGTGTTGCCATGGACATGTATGAAAAATCAATTTACGGCACATGTTTTACTCTGACTACTATAAAGTAAGAGCATTACGACTCAAAGTTTAAGAAAAAGGTGGGGCGTCTGATTTTTCTTTGCAAGTGAGTGAATAAAATGCTCTTATGAATAAAACACCATTTGGGATACATATACTGGTCTCTAATTGGCTGGAGGGTGTGCGTTAACCCTGTATAATACACAACTATTATACACAACAACACCAGCTTCCGGTGTGGGAAGATGGCAGTGCGAATTCACATTTGTGGCGGCCTCACCCAATACCGTCCATGCAGTGTTTTTGTCCACGTCTGTGTTTGTGTTCGTTTGACGGCTGGGAGAGCTGGCGCTGGATCGGCTGGGAGAGCTTGGTCTGCTGCATCCTGTAGGCCCAGGGACCACGGCTGAGGGCGGTCTGACAGGATGCGGAAGCGGGGCAGGCTAAGCTAACTGCTAGCCCATGCAGACCAGCAGTTCCGACAACACCGAGGGCGATCTGGCAGTGGCCTCGCCTAGCCTTGACTTTGTTTTTGTTGTCGTTGTGTGGAGTGCGGGGAGGTGAGTCGAAGGTGTCTGGCTGGGAGAGCTGGCATTGGATCGGCTGAGGGAGCTTGGTCTGCCGCATCCTGTGGGCCCAAGAACCACAGCCCTGACCGGAGCTGCGCCCAAAGAGGAAACACCGAGGGCGGTCTGACAGGACTTGGAAGCGGAGCAGGCCAAGCTAACGGCTAGCCATGCAGACCGGCAGTTCCGACAGTCATCCTGGCTGGCGTTCGCTCCCCTGGACAGTGATTTTTCTTTTTTTTGTTTGTTTAGTTTAGATATATGTGTTAGTTTGGAAATATGTGTTCTTGTAGTTTTTGTATACATTTATTTCTAGTTTTTCCCCTTATCCCACCCGATTAACCCAATGGCATATGGCCGGAACTCTTGTCGAATAACTCCCCTGGCTCACGTTTCCACAGGAAGGAAATAGGCGTAACACCAGCTTCCCTCAAACTCGTGTCGGCTGCTCTCGCTCTTTTACGCGCTGAAGCCTCCTCGCATGGACTGCATCACCTTCAGGTGGCGAAGGAGGCGTAGGGAGAAGGCTTTCAGTTGCTTGGCTGCAGGCGCCCGGATGGGCCAGAGGGGTCGCTGGAGAACGACGAGTCCCCGAATACTACACCGATCTACACCCACTAATCCCTCGGGTAAGGGTGGCCTAATCAATGCCTTACCCCGTGGACGCTCTGGCCGTAACCGGTTATGGCGAGTCTGGGATACGAACCTCCCAGCCACGTGACGAGCGGGTTGCAAGAACGGCGGTTTATTCCACTCGGCCACCAGAGCGGCGTTCTTGTAGTTTTTGGATGTGTTTTTGTCTTGCGCTGCGGGAAACGTTTCGTTTCATGTCAAGTGCATGAAATGAAATGACAAAGTGTTTCGGCTCAAGTTTGTTCGCTGTTCTAAATTCATACGCCGGACACCACGTGTCTATGTAACCACAGCAACACACTGAAGCAGCAGCAAGCCCAGTGGACAATCAAAGCTAGCTTAGCGGCTAACTTCTGCTTCGCAATGCAGCGAATTCGGGGGGCAGTCCGGGAACCGCCACAGCCGGGACGCGAACTCGTATCTCCCACTCCGTAAGCGACGACGTTAACCAGTCGACTAAAGCAGTGGTTCTCAACCTTTTTGGGGTCCTGGACCCCCTGCGTATTTTTGATCTAGCCTGAGGACCCCTCCACCTGATCTTGGGGGAGGGGGGTTGCAATTTGATAGAAACAGTAGAAACTGCATTTTAAATTGCATTATAGCATTTATTCACTCTTTGGGGCAAAAATAAGAGCTTTCAGTTGTAACTTAGATATAGTTAACAAAACAGAATCCTTATGCAGTAACTTTCAGATATATGTAACAAAACAGAATATGTATTCAGTAACTTTCAGATATATGTAACAAAACAGAATATGTATTCAGTAACTTTCAGATATATGTAACAAAACAGAATATGTATTCAGTAACTTTCAGATATATATAACAAAACAGAATATGTATTCAGTAACTTTCAGATATATATAACAAAACAGAATATGTATTCAGTAACTTTCAGATATATGTAACAACACAGAATATGTATTCAGTAACTTTCAGATATATGTAACAAAACAGAATATGTATTCAGTAACTTTCAGATATATGTAACAACACAGAATATGTATTCAGTAACTTTCAGATATATGTAACAACACAGAATATGTATTCAGTAACTTTCAGATATATGTAACAACACAGAATATGTATTCAGTAACTTTCAGATATATGTAACAACACAGAATATGTATTCAGTAACTTTCAGATATATGTAACAAAACAGAATATGTATTCAGTAACTTTCAGATATATGTAACAACAGAATTTTTATGCAGTAACTTTTAACAATGCAAACGGGAGCGAGATCTCTTATTAAAATACAATAAATTACACTTGTGAAACAGATGTAATTAGAGAAAAAATTCCTGTTACCCTTTATAGTTTAGGTGGATAAAGGTCTCGGTCACATTTGAGTAAAATAATCCTATTTCTATAAATGTCATAGGATCTTTTTTTAAAGATATTTTATTTTCACGGACCCCTTGCAATTACACCACGGGCCACTAGGGGTCCGCGGACCCCCGGTTGAGAAACACTGGACTAAAGGGTCCGACCCGTTAGCCAAGGACCAACGTGTCTACTTCCCCATGCACGTTACAGTAACCTTTTAATTCTCTAGTCCAGAATGTTCTGACAAGGTCCCGTCGTGAACGCCCCTCTGAATCGGTCCTTTTAGGCCGCATGTGCATATGGAGCTTCAGCAGCTCCCACAAAACATCCTCAGCTGAGTGGGTTCGAGTCTCGGCCGTGTTGACTCGCTTCTCCGCTTCTTCCACCCTTTTGTACATTTTATTAACATCTTGTCTTATCGCATTTAATTGCGGACTGCGGTCCTTCCTGAAACCACGTAGCTCTTTCGGGATCAGGCCCAGGTTAACGTCGCTGTTCGGCTCCAAATCCGTGACCGGCTGCGCGTCGTCCTCCATATCGGTCCTTCGCTCGTGATGTCACAAGGCCTCTGATCCTCGATTCAAAAGGATGTAGAGACGTGTGAACGTCTGGGCCCCGAGGCCCCGAGGACACAAGTTATTCATGTCCCACAGCAGGGAGGGGATGAACTCCTAAAAGGAGAACAAACGTCTGGCTGAGGAGTTCCCGGTGAGACGAGACGCTCTCACACGTTGAGATGCTGTCAAAACACCAAACGATGGCTCACACACACACACACACTTGTTCTCTCCATTCCCACTTCACCTTTAAAAAAATCACACATCCGCACAGACACGCACACTCCATCCTACCTTAAAGATCACACACCAACAGCCTCCAGCATGTGAAAGCAAAACCGGTGTATTCACAAACAATCACACTTCAGTTGCTGGGACATTTTTTCCATTATGCGAACCGCTTATCCTGCTCTCAGGGATGCTGGAGCCTGTCCCAGCAGCCATTGGGCGGCAGGCGGGGAGACACCCTGGACAGGCCGCCAGGCCATCACACACACACACACCTAGGGACAATTCAGTACGGCCAATTCACCTGACCCACATGTCTTTGGACTGTGGGAGGAAACCTCCCACAGTCCAAAGACCACCCGGAGGAAACCCACGCAGACACGGGGAGGACCTGCAAACTCCACACAGAGGGCCACCTGGGACGACCCACTCCACACAAAGGACGACCCCGGGGCTCGAACCCAGGACCCTCTTGCTGTGAGGCGACCGTGCTAACCACTGCATCGCCTTGCTGGAAAATGTTCTCCACCGTCCCCAAAGCTGTTGCAGGCAGAACCTGCAGCGGGAGGACCGGCTCTGTTCACATGGCGTTCAGACAAGACTCTGACAGTGGAGGCCGGGGGGGCGTACTAGGATCAGGATGTTAGGATACGCTTTATTTGTCCCCAATGGACTCTGACAAAAACAATGACACAAACGCAACAAAGCAGCATCAGTAAAAACAAACAAAACAAGACAAACAAACAAAACCGTGACATCCATTTGTAACAGTTGTGTGCCCAGACACAATGAGTCATGTGATCACTCTGTTTTTTTTAATATACTTTATTGATCCATTCATTCATTATCCAAACTGCTCATCCTGCTCTCAGGGTGGCGGGGATGCTGGACAGGCTGCCAGGCCCTCACAGATTGCTCTCTGTGGGGAATTTCCTGTCTGCATTTAACCCGTCCTAGCCGGGTAGCTAGAAGCAGTGGGCAGCCGCCGTGCAGCGCCCGGGGACCAACTCCAGCTCATCTTGCCGTGCCTTGCTCAGGGGCACAGACAGGTGTATCAACCCTAACATGCATGTCTCTTTGATGGTGGGGGAAACCGGAGCACCCGGAGAAAACCCACCCAGGTACGGGGAGAACATGCCAACTCCACAGAGAGGACGGCCTGGGACGACCCCCAATGTTGGACAACCCCGGGGTTCCAACCCAGGACCTTGTTGCTGTGAGGCAACAGCGCTAACGACCGCGCCACCGTGCCGCCAAACTAAAAGCAAACGTTCATTAAAAGTCTCCTCTAGCTCTGGCGTCTTCGTTTGGGGTGTGGAACCAATTTCTCTGTCCTGAGTTAACGACCAACTGGTCCACACCCCGCTCTGCCAAAACCACCGTCACCACTTCCCCACTCTGCCTCAGAGTCGTTCCACTTTACCCATTCAGTCTATTTACACACTTGTACTTCTATTGTACGTAGCAGCTGCTCATTGTATATGTGTATTTATTGGGATATACCTTCTATAAACTCCCTGGACTTTTTTTTTTCAAGTTTGTTTCAAATTGTGTTCTATTTTCATCTTATTCTGTATTATTATTGTTATTCATTTCTCTTGTTGCACACTTTTGGAGTTGCCAAAAAAAAATGTCACTGCTTACTGTACTTGTACATGAATCTTGAATCCTAAATACGTCAAAATCGCAATTAGAGTCAGATTTATTGGCCAATTATATTTCCTCACAAAAGGAATTTGACTGACTTTGGCTCAGATAGATCACGCTAGACAATACACAATAGAATATACAATACACAACAAATAGACGACAAACAATATTCAGCCCGCAGCACACATGATACACAACTGCAGCAGCAGCAAAAAGGCTGAGGCTAAGGCAGGTTAGACGATGATAGTAAAGGCTGGAAGCATGAGGAGACGGTGCCAAATACACGATGTTAAGGATTTCTTCTCTAGAAGAAGTGGTTCTGTTTTACTCACCACGCACAAAACTAGCAAATAATAACAAGCAGAGCAGGTTGGAGCAGTTTAAACCGTGGCTGCCGTCATTTCTGCCACGTTGCTCCCATATTTATACTACAGCGCATTTGATATTCAACCACCACATCACCCCTGGATACCACCATGCCTTATGCTTTATAATGGCTAAATGCTAAGTGTGCACTTGTCTTTTTACTTGCAAAGAATCCGGAATGACGCCATGCGTTTGGTTTTCAAACCTGACAAGATGGGCACACGTCATCTCTATTTGTACCCTTTTACCGGCTCCCGGCTCACAAAGTTCAAAACCGCCTGCTGCAGGCAGAGGCTAACAGTAAGCACTTTATGATATTCCTATCAGTCTCACGTCAGCCTTCTTTCAATTTCTGCAATTCTTACAGCAGACCTTGAAATAACTTGTTCTGAGCTTGCCTCTAGATATTTCATTATTCCACTACAGAGCTGTCTGCAAACAGTAGGGCTGCGTATTGGCGAGAATCTGGCGATACATATCACGATGCAGGGTTATGATTCGATATATCGCGATATATCGCGATACTGTAAGAAAGGCGATTTATTGTGACTTCACAGGCCTGTGTTCTTTGTGCTTCTGCTGCTTCCTGTCTCAGTTTACGTTGTTGGGTTGGAGTGGAAGAGTCACATGGCTGAAGATAGATTACAACACTGCCATCTAGCGGTCGTGGGATTACACGCAACACAAAATGTTTGTCACAAACTTTTACATGTAAACAATTGAAAATCGATACAGTGGTTTTGAGAATCGATACAGTAGCACACAAGATAATATCGCGATACTCCAGTGTATCGGGATTTTCATACACCCCTAACCGTCATACATTAAACAAACAATGCTGATGGATTGAGTACAATGTTTTATATTCTTTTGAATTTGAACAGGATTATTCATTTATCAAATTAAATAATTTGCCAAATGATGTCTCCTTCACTTGATTGCACAATCACATAAGCTGCAGGTGTCTTATAGAATATATTGCACATTTAAGAGAACATTTGAGTGTCTCTCCCCAAAGATCATGTAGTACTACAATGATACGATTCCTATGGAGCCAATGTAGGACTACTGTAACCGGTTATTTTCTTGCCCGGTGCGGGATTCGATACGTGTGTATTGCATCACAAGGCGACATCGCTAACCGCTCGGCGAAAGGGTCAGACCCGTTAGCAAGGGGCTAACGTGTCTTATTAGCAGTTTACACTACTACTACTATTTCATATAGTACTGTAATGCCGTGAGTACTACTACGTAGCGTTCTCTGCGTGGGGTTCTGTGAACGCTGTTGCTGCCGGTAACAGTGGAACTTAACCGCTAATTACCCTCTGGGTAATGTCGTGTAGTCGGTTCATTCATTGCTCATGCGTTGCAATACCACCACGCCACCAGAGGGCGCAGTAGCCTAACGATTGTTGCTGAGTGTAGTACGGTGCTGAGGGTGATGAAGAAGTGAGATAAAAAAGAAAGGAGTTGAAAACGTACGGCGCTCGTCTCTTGCCTCGTTATTATTTTACAGCTATGCTAATGTGATAAAGTCTAGTATAGGACGGGTAATTTCATTTCATTTCATAAATAGGGAAACATAACCGCCAATAACAAATCTAAACGCAGACGTACACGTCTTTTTTTTTGTCGTCTTCGTCGTCGCCTCGTCCCAGGCCAGCGGGGGGCGCTGTGACCATTCCGTTGACTCCGTCTCTGTTTACGGAAGTCGGCGTGACGTGTCAGCGTTCGGCGCCGAGGCATTGTGGGAAAAGGTAGCGGAGCTGGGCGACGGTGACGGCCGACGGGGCACGAAAGGCGCCGCTGAAATTGCGCGGAGACCCTCGGTGGCGAGTAGACGTTGCGAGCCGGCGAACGTGCGGGAATGTGGCGGTGTGACGAGGCGGAGGAGGCCGGCGGGGTGTGACGCGGAGGAGGAGGAGGAGGACGGGGCGGAGGAGAACGAGACGCCGGTGTCGCCGCTGCGTCTTTACGCACACGGGCGGTTAGAAAGGGAATATTGTTTTGTGTGTGTGGCTGGACGCCGGCCGGCCGGCCGCCGATGACCGCGGCGTCCCTCCGGCCCTCTTCCGGGAAGGCGAGCACGTCGGTCGGGTCGCGGGACTGCACCTTCTAGCCTTTTCGGCGCGCTCCCCCCCCCCCGTCTCCCGTCCCCCCCCCCCCCCCCCGTCCGAAGCGGTGTTCCGGGCTCCGGTGGAAAATGTCGCCCAGCAGCCCCGAGGCGGTGAAGAAACTGCTGGAGAACATGCAGACGGATCTGCGCTCCCTGTCCATGGAGTGCAAGAAGAAGTTCCCTCCGGTTAAAGAGGTTCGTGTGTCCGCCGCCGCCGCTCTCTGTGGCGTTCGCTCGGCTGTTTGTGTGTAGATGGCGGGTTGTTCGCCACCAAGTGTCGTCGGGTTTTCCCCCGTCGTCACTTCGTATCTTGTGGGCTAGACCCGCTGTCCCGGGCGGCGAAGCTGTCAGGCTGTCAGGGCTGTAAGGGCTGTCTGGGGTGTGTGTGTCCGTGTGTGTGTGTGTCTGCGTGTGTGTCTGTGTGTGTGTCTGTGTGTGTGTGCGTGGCCTGAAGGCACAGACAGCCACTTGTTCCCCCGTACGGTTAAAAACGTGTATGTGTGTGTGTGTGTGGGGGGGGTTAACAACACAAAACTATACAGTAAAAACGGTGTGTGTGTGTGTGTGTGTGAGGGGGGGTTAACAACACAAAACTATACAGTAAAAACGGTGTTTGTGTGTGTGTGTGTCCGTGTGTGTGTGTGTGTGTCCCCGTGTGTGTGTGTGTGTGTGCCCTGAAGGCACAGACAGCCACTTGTTCCCCCGTACGGTTAAAAACGTGTATGTGTGTGTGTGGGGTGTGTGTGGGGGGGTTAACAACACAAAACTATACAGTAAAAACGGTGTGTGTGTGTGTATGTGTGTTTGTGTGTGTGTGTGTGGGGGGGGGTTAACAACACAAAACTATACAGTAAAAACGGTGTATGTGTGTATGTGTGTTTGTGTGTGTGTGGGGGGGGTTAACGACACAAAACTATACAGTAAAAACGGTGTTTGTGTGTGTGTGTGTGTGTGTGTGGAGGTTGGCTAGTCAGACAGCAAGCTGTCCTCTTATACCGGGGGGGGGGGGGGGGTCGACAACCTTTACTATCGTAAGAGCCATTTTTGGCCAAACAAATGTGTCCGGGGCTGCTTTGCATATTTGAGCATCACAATGAAGGAAACACACACACACACCACTAAGTCTTAATTAGCCCGTTGACATTAGTAATAGGTCTAAATGAGCATCATTAAGTTTCACCACATGTGGCTGCTCTGCAGTGGGCTGTTTAAGATTATTTGGTGCTTTTTTAGCTTTGCGTTTCCTTTACAGTGATGCCGTGTTTTGTTACATTTATGAGATTATAGAACTGCGGTGTTTAAGAGTGTTGTGTTATTTTCATTGGGGGGACGCTGTTACCAACAACACACAGAAGTCCAGCTCAGGGCGAGGTAATCCTCTTCCTGTCTCCTCAGCCACGTATCAGCCATCAGGCCCGAGCATCAAACACAACTGCTGAGGGTCATTCACTTCATCGCAACAGAATCACAACTTGCTAAAACAGACACTTGGTTGCTAAATAACAGCCTATTAAATAACAGCATACTAAATAACAGCCTATTAAATAACAGCATACTAAATAACAGCGTACCAAATAACAGCGTATTAAATAACAGCCTATTAAATAACAGCCTATTAAATAGCAGCATACTAAATAACAGCCTATTGAATAACAGAATACTAAATAATAGCATGCTGTTATTTAGTATGTTAAATAACAGCCTATTAAATAACAGCTTATTAAATAACAGCCTATTAAATAACAGCATACTAAATAACAGCCTATTAAATAACAGCTTATTAAATAGCAGCATACTAAATAACAGCCTATTGAATAACAGAATACTAAATAATAGTACGCTGTTATTTAGTATGTTAAATAACAGCCTATTAAATAACAGCTTATTAAATAGCAGCATACTAAATAACAGCCTATTGAATAACAGAATACTAAATAATAGTACGCTGTTATTTAGTATGTTAAATAACAGCCTATTAAATAACAGCTTATTAAATAACAGCCTATTAAATAGCAGCATACTAAATAACAGCCTAGGAAATAACAGCCTATTAAAGGGCGGCGTTCTCACCTGTTCAGTGTGATGTCTGTTTGTGAGCATCACTGCAGAGCTTCTGTATCAGGGCCGTCCTGCAGCCTCTCGTCTGAGAGCCGGAGGCGATGTTTGGATTGTGGAGTTCATGGTCGAGGTGGGGAGACTCGAGACTAGCCCCGGCTATTCAGGTTTGGCAAAAATACGCCGGCCGTAGACGTAGGCTATGGTTACACTTCAGTTAACGATTTAGTTAACGGTGGTTACACTTTAGTTAACGATTCGGCGTGGAGAAGAGACTTTACGCCCACAACAATGATGTATTAAAATGATAAGAAATAAGCGTTATTCATTTCCATATAGCTTTTGTCAAAGCTATACGGGAGCCTCGGGAGAGGAGGGGGGGCACATGTGGCTCCGGAGCCTCAGGTTGCAGACCCCCGCGGTACACATATAGAAAAGGGGGGGGGACTTAAGATCAGGTGGCTGCAAGGCGTCCTGTCAGTGTGTGTGAGTGAGTTGTCAAGAGAGGCTGGGGTGATGTGCGCCTCCACATCACACGTTGTTGGGTTGTGTGGTAATGTCAGATGAAGCTGCATGTCTTCCAGTGGTCCTAATAGAAGGGAGTCCAGGATGGGATGTGGGATACTGCATTCCCACCAGGGAGGGGTGAGAGAAACGTGTCTGCTCAACACTGGAGCAACTCATTTTAGTGGGGAGCTGTTTCGTGAGGGCACATCAGAGGCAGTATTCCAAGTGACCTTTTTGTCGTTTGGTCCATATAGACGCAGTATCTCACAGGACAGAATAGTTTTCTAACAGTCTAGTGAGTTTTGAGCATTTTTGTTTGAACTGCATCTTGGCAGTATTGGAGATGTGTGAAGGCTGCTGACTGACCTCACCGTCCTGTTTTGTTTTTTGTGTGACGTCATGGCTAACCCTCAGAACGGCATGGGACATGTGACGTCACCAGGGCCGCTTTCTACAGCACACTCACTGTGAGCTGTTGGTCATTCAGAGAAGCCAAGCGTCAGAAAACCTTTTACTTTGCTCCGCTTTGCCAGAGCCACACAGCCCGCTTCATGACGTGTTCTGCAGGTTTTATTTAACCAGACTACAATCCAGTCTACAATGTTCAGTCAGTGCGTCAACGTCACAAATGCCTTCACTTCTAAACCTGAAATTGTTGGCCAGAAAATAAAGGTCTTGATGTTATTTTAATAGAGATTATTACTGGTGTGGTTTGGCCCATGCCATAAAGACGTGCAGGTGTTTTTTTGGGCGGTATTACTATCTACACAATATGCTGATGATAATCTGCACAATATGCTGATGATAATCTACACAATATGCTGATGATAATCTACACAATATGCTAATGATAATCTACATAATATGCTGATGATAATCTACACAATATGCTAATGATAATCTACATAATATGCTGATGATAATCTACACAATATACCTATGATAATCTACATAATATGCTAATGATAGTCTACACAATATGCTGATGATAATCTACATAATATGCTGATGATAATCTACACGATATGCTGATGATTATCTACACAATATGCTGATGATAATCTACATAATATGCTAATGATAATCTACATAATATGCTGATGATAATCTACATGATATGCTGATGATAATGTACATGATATGCTGATGATAATCTACATGATATGCTGATGATAATATACGTGATATGATGATGATAATCTACATAATATGCTGATGATAGTCTACACAATATGCTGATGATAGTCTACACAATATGCTAATGATAATCTACATAATATGCTGATGAACACAATTGGTCGTCTCTGCAGGTGGGAAGCCGGATATGAGTATGTGTCCTGGTCGCTGCACTGGCGCCTCCTCTGGTTGGTTGGGGCGCCTTTTCGGGGGGGAGGGGAAACTGGGGGGAATAGCGTGATCCCCCCACACGCTACGTTCCCCTGGTGAAGCTTCTCACTGTCAGGTGAAAAGAAGTGGCTGGTGACTCCGCATGTATCGGAGGAGACGTGGTAGTCTGCAGCCTTCCCCAGATCGGCAGAGGGGGTGGAGCAACAACTGGGACGGCTCGGAAGAGTGGGGTAATTGGCCAAGTACAACTGGGGGGGGGGGAAATAATTTATTTTCATAGTTTTTGCCATCGTGCATATCAGCTGTGGTATCATGTAGTCACCAACTTGTAAATACGTGGTTAGATAACTGGGTTAAATTGGACTTGTTGAAAGATGTTGGGCACTTGTTCATTTGTCCCATATGACGCTGTTGTAAAGCTGAGTCCAGCCGTGGTCCCTCATCCAGAATCTCCCAAATGAAACTAGCGAGTAAAATGATATCACGACCGATATGCAAGACCACACAAGCTGTGAAAACAAGACCTAGGAAACAGAACGATCCCATCACGTCACACAGCAACACACTGTCATCCTGGTGCTCCATCAGTGACTCCACACTGATGGAGTTATGAGGAACCAGGAAGGCTCTGATTGATTTTTCAGCATCGTGGCATCACGCTCCACACCCCTCCTCCTCTTCTGAGGGCTGGTCGGTGTGAATGGGGGAGTTCTGCACCGTCTTGCACTGATTGCTTTTGTACTGGAAAACTTTCTCTCTCTCTCTCTCTGTCTGTCTGTGCTTCGTCTGTCTTTGTCTCTGAGATGAGCGAGCTTCCCACCCTGAATATACCTGTAGTCTTGACGATAAAAGCATCTTGGAGTTCTATTGTTTGGCACACTAAAGCTCTGCTGGCTTTCCCACACAAGTTGCGTACGCCGCCGGTATCAGAACAGCTGTCTTGAAGGGAGAACCACAATGATCTGACAGTAATTGTTAAAAGGTCGCCTTTAACGAGGCTCTTAATGTTGCGCATATTCATTTCCAAAAAGCTGCTGACCTCACGGAGTCTCTCCCAGCGTGTGTCTAAAAAAAAAAGAAGAAGCAGTCTTTGAAAAAGATAAAATAAAAAATAAACCGCTGCGCTGACATCGCTTTGCAAAGGAATGAGCTGACATTTACTTCACAGGTCAGAACTTCTGAGAGGATCTCTGCACAAATCAAGGCTTTGAGAAAGCACCGAAATTTGGTTCTGATGTGCCAGTGGCTCTTATCAAATAATATTTCACTTGTTTTTTTAGTCTGTCAGAATTGCAATCATGGGCATCCGGGTGGCGTGGCGGTCTATTCTGTTGCCTACCAACACGAGGATCGGCAGCTCGAATCCCTGTGTTACCTCCGGCTTGGTTGGGCGTCCCTACAGACACAATTGGCCGTGTCTTTTTTAGATACTTCTTCAGCTCACATTCATTTACGTGTCCCCAATGCACCGACTGTAACTACAGACATGCGAGTTGAAGATCATCATCTTTCGGCTTGTTCCCTGTTTCTCAGGGGTTGCCATAGTGGATTTTTGCCCTCCATAGCTTTCTGTATGATGCATCCTTCTCCCGCAGTCCAATCCTCCTCGTGTCCTCTAAATGGTCGCCATATTTCCCTTGGTCTTCCTCTTTTTCTTTTACCAGGTATTTCCAGGTCCAATACTTTCTTTCCTATATAGGCTATATGTCTCCTCTCTATACATGTACAAACCATGTCAAACTAGTCTCTCTCAACTTCTCATCCATTCCTCTGGTCTTGAACGTAGCTCACACTTCTTAATTTCTCTTCCAGTCTTTTCTAGTAACTCCAAGGACCAACACAGCATATTCATCTTTGCTACCTGTAATGTAGATTCTGGCCTCTCTGTTGTTGTCACTGCTTCCATACCCTACAGCAGGGGTGCCCAACTCCAGGCCTCGAGGGCCGCAGTGCCGCATTTGTTCCAACCATGCACTACACCACCTGATTTATCTAATTGGCTCACCTCTTGGACCAAGGAGGGAAAGGAATTAGTTAAATCAGGTGGTATAGTGCATGGTTGCAACAAATACCTGCAGACGCTGCAGCCCTCGAGGCCTGGAGTTAGGCACCCCTGCACTATACCACCTGATTTAACTAATTCCTTTCCCTCCTTGGTCCAAGAGGTGAGCTAATTAGTTAAATCAGGTGGTGTAGTGCATGGTTGGAACAAATACCCGCAGACACTGCGGCCCTCGAGGCCTGGAGTTGGGCACCCCTGCCCTAGAGCTTGGCAGGCGTGACCATTGTTTTGTATACTTTGCCCTTTACCCTCAATGGCATTCTTTTGTCACAAAGTACTCCAGCTACTTTTCTCCATGAATTCCACCCAGTTGTGTCCTCCTCTTGACTTCCTTCTTAACACAATCTTCTGTCTGTATTGTTGATCCTCAGTACTTGAATTCGTTAACTTCTGGGACATCTTCTCCCCCTAAGGTCAATCCTGGACTTTTTACTTGCTTATTTATACACTGGTACTCAGTCTTTGTTCTGCTGATCTTTAGTTTTCTAATCTCCAGCGTTTCTCTCCAGTCTTCAAGGTCTCTCTCCAACCATTCCTTGTCCTCGTTTGCTAGCATGATGTCATCAGCAAACATGCTCCATGGTGGCTCTTTCTTAAGATGTTCTGTGAGGCTGTCAATCAGTATCACAAACAGGAAAGAGCTCAACGCCGATCCTTGATGCAGTCCTACCTTTACCTCAAACTCACTTGTTGTTTCCACTGCATATTGAACTACGGTCTTACAGTCCCTGTGCATGTCCTGAATTATGCTGATGTAATTATCTGCCATTGCCTTCACTCTCAGGCAATACCACAACTCCTCTCTTGGTACGCTTTCATGTGCCTTCTCTAAATCAATAAATACGCAGTGCAGTTCTTGCTGTCCTTCAATGTATTTTTCAGCTAAGTTCCTGAGTACAAATATTGCATCTGTAGTACTTCTTCCAGGCATGAATCCATCTTGTTCTTTCCCTATAGTCACTTCTTTCCTAAGTCTCACTTCAGTCACTCTCTCCCATAACGTTATTGTATATCCCATCAATTTTATCCCTCTGAAGTTGTTGCAACTTTGAGCATCACTTTTTTTTCTTGTAAATTGGTACCAATATGCTGTTTCTCCATTCATCTGGCATTTTCCCAGTCTGTATTATGTTGTTGAAGAGTCTAGTCAGGAACTGTATGCCAGTGTCGCCTAAGTATTTCCAGACTTCTGCTGGTATATTGTCCGGTCACACAGCTTTTCCATTTTTCATTCGTTGCAACACTTTTATCACCGCATCCCTTGTAATCTCTCCCGCGTCTTCTTTATTCCTTGGTGGTTCATCTGTCCTTCTTTCTTTGTTATTGTCTTCATTCATTTGGTGATTGAAATAATCCTTCCCATCTCTGTAAAATATCCTCATCTTTTGACAGTACTCTTCCATCTGCATCCTTGATCAGTTTTACTTGTTCAACATCCTTGCTTGCTCTCTCTCTCTCTTTGTGACTGTTCTAGTATATATCCTTCTCTCTTTCCTTTGTATCTAGCCTTTTGTAAAGGTCCTCCTATGCTCTTGCCCTTGCTATCGCTCTCTTAGTTTCGTTCTTTGTTTTCTTGTATTCATTCTTGTTTTGCTCTTTCTCATTTTTGTCCAGCTTCATTTTGGCCAACTTTTCCTTCTTTATGCGGTGCTGCACTTCTTCCTCCTTCCTTCCTTCCTTCCAACTTTACTGTCCCATCTTTTTATCCCCTTGAGATTCTCCTAGCGCTCACTTGCCTGCTTCCCTTAGTCCTTCTGCTGTTCTATCCCAATCTAGTGGCAATCTATTTCCCAACAGCTCTCTTACCTTCATCCCAAAGCTTTCTCTATAAGGTTCCTCTTTCATCTTCCACTATTGAATCGTTCATGCTGCTGATCTTTGCATTAGATTACATTACATTACAGTCATTTAGCCGACGCTTTTATCCAAAGCGACTTACAATAAGTGCATTTAACGTTTGCACTTTTCTCAGTTTGCTTCTTGTCTTTATTTGGCATATCAGTGGTCTGTGTTGTTTTATTACACACTCGCTTGGTATTACTTGGCAATTTACAGCTTCCCTTAAGTGCCGCTTTTTGCATAAAATGTAGTCTGATGTGTAGTTCTACCTCCACTCTTGTAGGTTGCTGTCTGATTTTTCCTCCTTTTGAAATATGTATTAACTATAGCCATATCATTCCTTTTAGCAAAATCAACTATAGACTCCCCACCTGCATTTCTCATTCCAAACCCGAATTTTCCCATGACATTCTCATCGCCACCATTTCCTTCTCCCACGTGTCCATTCAAGTCTGCTCCAATGAAAAGTCTTTCATCCCCTGGTATGCCTGCCATTACATCGTCCAGTCGTCTCCAGAAATTCACTTTTTTTTTTCCTCATCGCAACCCACCTGTGGTGCATAAGAACTTACACAATCTCTCGACCATTAAAATCCGCAGATGGAGCCCTGCTGGTTATTCCCAGGTCTCGGTTTGTCACAAAAGGGTGATCGGGCTTTTGCTGTTAGAGCCCCCACACTATGGATCTTTCTTCCTATTGAACTAAGACAAACCAAGCCTCTAGCTTCCTTTAAATCTCTTAAAACTTTTCTTTTTGTGAAAGCTTTTACAAATGTTTGATATTTGTTTTTTATTTATTCATACTGTTTTTATTTTTACTCTCATTTAATTTTGTGTTATTCTTATTTTTGCCTTGTCTGGTTTTATTGCTTTGCAAAGCACTTTGTAACATTGTTTTAGAAAAGTGCTATATTGTTATTATTATTATTATTATTATTATGTTTGCCAGAAGTCCATCCAAATCAGCCTATCCGATTCCCTGTTTACTGCTGTGACTTCCTGTTATAGGTCTCTGTGTATGATTATTCCCACACCATTCCTTTTACTGTCTGTCCCATGGTAGTATATCTTATAATCTCCTCCAATCTCTCTTGCCTTGCTTCCTTTCCACTTTGTCCCCTGAACACACATCACGTATATTCTTCCCCTGTCCATTATGTCTGCTATTTCTCTCCCCCTGCTTGTCATTGTCCCAACATTAAGTGTGGCCATTCTAAAGTCTTTCTTCTTCAGTTGCCTCATCTCTCTTTTCTGTCTTGCTTGTACCCCTCCTCTCCTCTGTCTTTTTTTACGTTCCCCATCAGGCATATAGTTTCCGTTAGTACCCTGTGAGGGCACAGCAGCAATGGCAGTTGTTAACTCGGGCCTCGACCGATCCAGTATGTCATTCTTTTTTTTTGAACCCCCCCCCCCTTCTCCCCAATCGTATCTGATCAATTACCCCACTCTTCCAAGCTGTCCCTGTCACTGCTCCACCCACTCTGCCGATCCGGGGAGGGCTGAAGACTGCCACATGCCTCCTCCGATACATGTGGAGTCACCAGCCGCCTATTTTCACCTGACAGTGAGGAGTCTCACCAGGGGGACGTAGCGCGCGGGAGGATCATGCTATTCCCCACAGTCACCCCCCCAACAGGTGCACCGACTGACCAGAGGAGGCGCTAGTGCAGCGACCAGGACACACCCACATCCGGCTTCCCACGCACAGACACGGCCAATTGTGTCTGTAGGGACACTCGACCAAGCCAGAGGTAACACGTGGATTCGATCCGGCGATCCCCGTGTTGGTAGGCAACGGAATACACTGCTACCCTACCTGGACGCCCCAGTGTGTCATTCCTGGTCTTGTCAATCTGCAAAATAATTTGGCAGAATTTTACATCAGATGCCCTTCCTGACACAACCACTAACTGTATGGACGGGGGCACAGGCGCTGGATGCCATCCCAGTATTCATGGACTTAGCCCATGCCTGTCGCCTGCGAGTCACAGATATATTTACAATTGTTTCATTTAGGCAGAATAAGTTAAATGCTATAGTTTAAATGCCCGTTAACGTTAGCGGTCTTGCACTGATATACATGGCATTAGCTAGCTTCGTGGGTAACCTAATTTAGCAATGGACAGCGTTATAAGCTGCTGTGAGGTTGCCAGAGAAATTTTAGAAGTGACAAGGGATAAATGATAGGACCGTTGCTTGTTTACTCTCTAAAACTGCCACACTGTTTCATAAATAAACTTACAATCAAGTCTGTCAACAGCTTAGCCTACACCGCTCAACTACTGTAACGTTAAACGTAATTTTGACGTTCGACCGATGGTACCAGCTTTCACATTACTGCAGCAAAACCAGGCATGGCTGTTGTCAGGCTTATGTAGGCCGAGAGGAGACGTGATGAGGGATATTTATTATTAAGTAATGTATTTCACGGGACAATTATCAACTTACCATGAACACAGATGATCATGTGTTGCCACTGGGGAGTTGCAAACTACGCAATGAGCACACTTATAACATGGTTGACGGATCCATTTTCTGTCTCTCTGTTCCTTTTTTAACCCATTGACAACAGAATTGTCAGTATTCACTAAAACGGCCTACTAACACGAGGATCGTCGGTTCGAATCCCCGTGTTACCTCTGGCTTGATAGAGCGTCCCTACAGACACAATTGGCCGTGTCTGCGGGTGGAAAGCCGGATGTGGGTATGTGTCCTGGTCGCTGCACTAGCGCCTCCTCTGGTGGGTCGGGGCGCCCCCGGATTGGCAGAGAGGGGGTGGATAAGCGAACGGGACGGCTCAAAAAGTGCGGGATGATTGGCCGGATACAAAGTGGGGAGAAAAGGGGGGGAAACATTGAAAAAAAAATTTTTTTTTCTTGGGACTCACTTTTTGAAAATGACAAACCATCGTGACCCAGTTCACAATAGACCTCCTTATCTATAAATTGTGAGAAGAGCAAATTTGTGCATAAATGAACGTTCCTGGCCATTTTTACTGCCATTTCCACACCCCCTTATGTTGAGTAGGTGAACCAGCCAAGACATACACGTCTGATAAATCACAACTTTGTTTTATGTGTGTTATTGAAAACACACACACATGTAAAATACTTTATAGATGAGAACAAATAAATGCATGCAGGTGGAGTTACCAGGTTATCTCACTGTATTTATTTCCTCTCATCAGTAAAACAATGTACACGTTTTAAATACTTAATTATGTCCTCTCATCAGTAAAACAAACGGAATGGACGCCAGCCTGGAGTCGTGTTATAAGTACAAACATTCAGTACTGTCAACAACACACTTCTTGTTGAACGTTTTTTGAAATGATCATGACTACTATCAGAACAAGTAGGCTTGTGTTTAAGTGCAGCTATTATCAAACAGTCAAGCAGTCAAATCCAACAGCCAACAATCAGTTGGTTAACCACATCGGGTCTTAGGACAGGATGTCGTGTTGCTGTAAAGCCCCCTTGGGCAAATTTGTAATTTGTGATATTAGGCTATACAACTTGACTTGACTTGACTATTCCACATCAAATCTCATTAGGCCCATTATGTGCTATTTGATTATCCTGAATATTATCTCTTTAGGCCTACTCAAAATATCCAATTGTGCGTATTAATTGTACTTACATCTTGCTAATGTGATGGGTGGGCATGCTTGCTTTTTAGTATTGCGTTCCTGTCCGGCGGTGTACAAGAGGCGATTGCAACGTGCATGCATGTCAGGGGCAGCGTTCAGGTTATTTCTGTTATGGTGGAAACCGTGAGTGTGGTAGAAATACCAACGAGCGCCGTCATGTGGCTCAAAGATGTACTGCAGCTAGAGGAGATTGTGCGAGTTTTATTTGGTGACCCGTAGCAGCTCCGAACCACCTGTGGGTTGTGACCCAGTCTGTGGGAATGACTGACCTAAAACACACTCATGTCACATCCGGCTCTAAAGGGAGAAGCACGCAAATGTTGCACCCGGTCTTAATGGGATATACATGCAAATGCTGAATCTGTTCTTAACGGGTTGTCATTTAACGGCCATTATAAATGCCGATATAGATTTATCTGCAATTGGCTTATATCGGCCGAAAATTTCGGCATACCGAAAAATTCTTTTATTGAATTCATCATGAGGACAATCCATTTTAGGCCCATACCAACAAGTTTCCAGATCAAAACATGTAAAAAAAAAAAAAAAACTGATTTACTTAATCTTTAAGATGAGACCTTCCCATCCTGTGGACAGTAGATGGGCTGTAACGGGCTGCTAGAAGAGGCCATATCCTTACTGGGCATTGGGGTTTAAAGTAAAAATTTTCCAGTGTTGGTAAGCCTGGAGGAATTAGTTGGAAACGGAACATCTGAGCTGCTCTGCTCAAATCTAACAAGTGGCATGACAAGGGATGAATCCATGTTAAAAAATGTACTCCTTGTTTCCTGTCTGCCATTTTAGCAAAAAAAATTTTTCCCTCAAAATGTCTTTTATTAGTTGCCCTTCTGCACAGCGTCAGAAATTGAATTTTTCCTCCTCTGGTGGTGATGTGTAACACTACTGGCTTTTACGCCTGCGCTGTTCTGGTTTTGATATCCTACAATACTTGAGAGCATAAATCAACATATCGACTCAGCATATTGAGTCCGTATTATTGATTTATTTGTGCATAATAAACACTGCTGCAGGATTCATGGTTAGGAAAATGCGCTGTAGATCCCTCCAGAAAACCTTGTAAATCAAGCCATTTGGTGATGATGTCACACAGAACTTTGGGCTGTCTTTCTGCTCAAATGCATTCCCACTGAGTGGTGGTTTAACTTGGACTGAACAGGAAACCAGTTACTCACAGCACAGACTGTAACACGTCATCCTGTTTTTCCTGATCTACATACACTATAAAAACTCAAGACAAGTGTTGAGTTAGTGTGCAGTGCTGACTGAACAAGGGAAAACACAGCCACTTTAAAATTTGCTCTGTGATCCTTAAACCAGAGAATATTGGATCAGTGTGACAGAATAAGTGATGCTCTGTATAGTTTCATTTAAGTCACTGCTGTCCAGTTTCCTATTCCCATAAGAACGGGGAACACAGGGCATCTGGGTGGCGTGGCGGTCTATTCCGTTGCCTACCAACATAGGGATCGCCGGTTTGAATCCCCGTGTTACCTCCGGCTTAGTTGGGCATCCCTACAGACACAACTGACTGTGTCTACGGGTGGGGCGGCTGGATGTGGGTATGTGTCCTGGTCACTGCATTAGCACCTCCTCTGGTCGGTTGGGGCGCCTATTTGGGGGGGGGGGACTGGGGGGAATAACTTGATCCTCACACGTGCTACATCCCCCTGGTGAAACCCCTCACTGTCAGGTGAAAAGAAGCGGTAGGCGAACTCCACATGTATCGGAGGAGGCATGTAGTAGTCTACAGCCCTCCCGGGATCGGCAGGGGGGGCTGGAGCAATGACCGGGACGGCTCAGAAGAGTGGGGTAATTGGCCAAGTACTATTGGGGAGAAAAAAGGGGGGTGGGGTGAGGAACACATCTGGTGTCTGATCAGCTGTTTTTGGCCAAAGCCTATGTGAGAGAAAGCAGGAATAGTTTATTATGGGAGAGAAAGTCTGCATCTCTAGGGCCCTGAGCTGGGATCCCAAAGGACGCGGCTGTGTTTTAATTCAAATTAACACATTCAGTGCCCCTGTTGTCTTCTTCAAAGAGAACTGTCTGCTGAGGAACTGTGCTGCAAATGAGTCAACACCTCTTTCTCACAAAGGAAGAGAGGTTAAAGGTCCCAAGAAATTTAGAGCACTGCAAAGGTCAACTGAAAGGCAGTAATTTGGGTGGGATTTATGAGAAGAGTTCAATTGATTTGACTGAATGCCAGTAATGACCAGGCATTTTTAGAAAAGTCAGGATGTCCATATCCTATTGGCTAGTTTTGGTTTGGTGGTAAAAGACCATTGTCTTCTCAGTCTCACTCCCATTCATTCTTTCATTGAATATTTTGAGTGTGTGCCCGCAAGTGCAGGATGATGAAGAGAAAAACCTAATTCTTCTGAACACAAAAATAATTTAAACTTTTGTTGTCAGTTACTAGAAAATACAGTTGAATTGATATGAATTAAGTGCAGATAAGCTGTAAGAAGAATGAAAATACAATTTTCATTTCAGAGGATCTTTAAACAAAAACACCCCTTAACAAGAGCTCAGGCAAGAATCCTACTTTGACTGGTGCCGTCTTTAATACAGGGGATGTTGTGGATTCCCACCTTCACTCAATGGAAGCCAAAATCCAAAAGGACGCTTTGTAATATTATCAGTTTGAACAGACCTTGACCCAGATGTGGCATCATTGGGCTGATATAATTTCCTTCTCAGGCCTGTGGCGGCTCTCAGTGCTGACACAGCTGTTGTGGGAGAATTAAGTCCTTTGTATTATTCATCAAAATAAACCTTATTTTGAGAGCACCATCATAGTTGTGACAAAATTCTTTATAAAACAATATTCAACGATGAAACTATAGAAGATCGAATAGTAAAACATGAAGGAATGAGAACTAGTGGACATATGGAAAGGAATGAGTCAAACACCACTTTATATGAGAAAGCAGGTGGAAGAATCGCTAAAAGAGTAGAAATTAAATCTCACCTTCATTTATGTGGTTCTCCCTCGTTACCAAGGCTGGGCTCAGGGATTCTCTGCGTAGAGAATAAATAGATTCCTCAACAAATAAGCACTTTAGAGTCCTTGGCTTTAAGATGGCCACAAACATCTGGTCGCACTCGGGGCCAACAAAAAGGAAGTCTTGTCCGCCTGCCTCTAATTAGAAATCTTTTCCTTGTTAGAGTCAGCTTCTCTTTGTTTCTGCTGTAGAGAGACACGGGAGCAATAAAATAGATTAAATTGTTTGTTTCGAGAAGACTTTTCCAGATATCGTTTAAAATCTTTGCCTTTACTTAGAGAGGCGTACCCCTGGAGCGGTTTAGGGCTCAGTGGCTGCTCAAGGACACTGCAGTAATGCATGATACAGTATGAAGGCAAGTTTTTGTAGAGCACATTTCATACACAAAGGCAATTCAAAGTGCTTTATATTAAGGCATGAAAGAATTTAATAAGAGCTTAAAAATTAGATTAAAGGAATATGATACAGAAATATTAAAAAAAAGAAATTAAAAGATAAAAACCTAAATGGTACTAGAGGAGTGCACTCAGTAGAATACAGATCTCCACCAGGTGTACATATCGCCCCCTTCTCCGCACACATGGACAGAAAAAAGTGTTTTTCCATTATAAAAGACTTTTGCGCAGCGCTGAAGTCCATTGAAAGGGAAATATGGGGGGAAAAGTTGTTAAGATGCAGCACTCAAGCTAAAAAAAACTACCTAATAAAAACGTTTTGCCTGTCAGTCTGTGGATGTGCAGCCTCCTAGGTGGACCCTCGCACGAAAGTGACCAAGTCCGACATGAAATGACAGAAATTAGGCTATCATAGTGATTTCAAAAAGACTTCACATATGTTTGGTTTTCATGATATAAATGAATGAAGGTGAACGGCTGCTCTGCTGACTGACTTTCATTCATAAAACAACGGTAAGAAAACATAGCTCAGCTGTGGGACATGTTTTACTGTAGCTGCTGAGATGACTTCCAGCTGGGACTGGGATTAATCCTACTGTTTATAGCAGAGTTTTAACATCTGAGGTTATGGCACTCCTGCGTGGCGGTGAGGTGAATAAGGTGGATTATTGTTGGTTCATCGGTGTTCCACCAGTTCTCCTGTGCTGAGATCAGCAGTGAATGATTTGCTGGCTTGTGAAATGATGGAACTCTCGTTTACTTTCAACACTCGCACCCGAATCCATAATGTTTAGGTTTTGACTCTGTCGCTGCCCGATCGGACTCAACCGTAGATGAGTCGCGCATGGTTGATTCAGAGCCGACAGTGACGGAAAGCAGCGTTGCTCGAGTGAGCTAGAGTGAAGGAGGAGAGGGAGCGGAGGTAGTGAGAACAAATGTTTTTCAAAAGGTTTTTTACCACCGTAACCACAAGAGGTTCTTCATCATATCATCATAACTGTGCACAAAACATTTTAGACTGATAGCTCCAGTAGTTTGCAAGATTAGCAGCACACACGCATGCATACACCACCAAACTCAGTAGCCCCTCCAGGCTACCGCCTGCCGGAGGTAATAAAATGGCGTAAAGTGCAGGATCAACGTGCAACCTGGTAAATGGTCAAAGTACAACAGTAGGTAGGCTGAAAATCCAGTTACAGTGGCTTGCAAAAGTATTCATACCCCTTGAACTTTTCCACATTTTGTCATGTTTCGACCACAAACATAAATATATTTTATTGGAATTTTATGTGAAAGACCAACACAAAGTGGCACACAATCTTGAAGTACAAAGAAAATTATACATGATTTAAAAATAAAAAACTGAAAAGCGCGGTGTGCAAAGGTATTCAGCCCCCCTGAGTCAATACTCTGTGGAACCGCCTTTTGCTGCAATTACAGCTGCAAGTCTTTTGGGGTATGTCTCTACCAGCTTTGCACATCTAGAGACTGAAATGTTTGCCCATTCTTCTTTGCAAAACAGCTCAAGCTCAGTCAGATTAGATGGAGAGTGTTTGTGAACGGCAGTTTTCAGATCTTGCCACAGATTCTCAGTTGGATTTAGGTCTGGACTTTGACTGGGCCATTCTAACACATGAATATGTTTTGTTTTAAACCAGTCCATTGTAGCCCTGGCTTTATGTTTAGGGTCGTTGTCCTGCTGGAAGGTGAACCTCCGCCCCAGTCTCAAGTCTTTTGCAGACTCCAACAGGTTTTCTTCCAAGATTGCCCTGTATTTGGCTCCATCCATCTTCCCATCAACTCTGCATTCAGTTTTGCAACGACGCTCTCATTTTGTCTCGTGTTCTAAATCCAGCACACCCCTTTCCTTCACAGCAGTGCGCTTTCGTCCCTCCCTTTAAGCCGAAACTCGCTCAGCTAGGCTGAGGCATGTTTAGTCCAGCTCGAGCCAAGATGGCGGAAGAGAGCCTTCGGTCAACAAGAAAGGTAAAACCACTTCAGCTGTTTGGAAACACCTCCGTTTCCAGGAGTGTGACGAGGAACAACAAATAGTGTGCAAGTTGTTGCACAGTGGTGTCTGCACCACAAGGCAATACAACCAGTTTGTTCAGTCATCTGAACTTCAATCACTAAGCGGTCTATGATAAAACAAAAGAGTAATAAACAGAAACGTAAAACCCCCTCGACTTGTTCCACCACAGCACAGTCATCGATTCAGGATACTCTTTATAATTCCGACTGCCTACCCATCCAGCTCTTTCAGACATAATGAAATAACAGATGCCATCACATTTCTCCCAGCAAAAGACATGTGTGGAGTTGGCACTGTTAGCAAACAGAGATTCAAGGAGCTGGTAAACACTTAGGACAAGCGTTACACGATGCCATCTCATCGCCATTTCACCAGAGTTGCACTGCCTGCCCTGTTATAAATATTTTTATATAATTTATTTAAATGTGTGTGTGTGTGTGTGTGTGTGTGTGTGTATATATATATATATATATATATATATATATATATATATGGTAACACTTTAGTATGGGGAACATATACACCATTAAGTAGGTGCGTACTTTATAAGGTGGTAGTACCATAAGAAGAAGATTTATTCTCCCTTACTAACACGTAATGAATATGGTCTGTTCTTACATAACAAAACACAAAAGTACAAGTGTTAATTTTGTTAAATTACTCTAAATTAAGTTTTTGTTACATAGAATATGTTCTCCATACTCAAGTGACATCTATGTTCCCCATACTAAAGTGTTACCATAATAAAGATGTAGGGAAAAAACTTGAATACATTGCAGCATTTAATCTATAAATAATGTTTTTAATATATTAACATATAAATTTAATATATACATTTTTTGTTGATCTAATTTTTTTACATTTTCTTTATTTGTTTTTCAGTTGAATTTTTTTAATTTAAATAAAATCCCGTTGAAAATTTTTTTTAAAGTTCAGTAAATGCACGATGTTTCCAAAGTCAATGAGTCATCATGTTAAATAATCTTGATCTCAATATTGACCAAAATAATCATGATTATGATTTTTGCCATAATTAATCAGCCCTACCATGTTGTTCTTAAACTCTGGGACTAGTTAGCAGACCATTTCCAGATGACTTTAGAGGTCGAGGAGATTCGCATGGTAAAAGCAAGCAGAGATGTATTTTGTTACTACACCATTAAGAGGTTTGTTGATGACTAATATTATTTTAAAGTCTATTCTACACACTGGATGACATGATATATGTTATCATACTCATCAGCTCACCTGAACTACCCCCTCTTGTTACTGCCGGCCAACATTACAAAGTCAAAAAGAGCTGACGACTAAAAGGACCGCTCAGCGCCGCCTCCACCCTCGGCTGCAGTAAAGTTGAGAGTTCACTATCCTTCTTACCCTAGCCATCATTGGCACTGCCATTATCCATCACCCACATCCTCATCATAACTGCTCCAAGGGAAATACTTTTCCTCTTATTAACTTCCTGTGTCATCCATCCTGTCATTATTAGCAAGGCCGTTCATTTTACACACAAGGTCAGTTTAGTAAGGTTCAGCTCACAATGAGCTGAATGAATGTTCCTTGTAAGAAGTGTATAAAGATAACATCAAGGACTATTTATTATCTAGCCCATGCAGAAAATGCACTCCTCTCTTTCATTGCCCTTGAGCCAAATGCTGCAGGGCACTCTGGGTGGCAAATTTCAGTTGACAGGCTGACAGTAATTCCACGGTCGGATGCTTAGGAAACTCCGATGTGCGTGCACAGGTTGCAGGTCCGCTGATGTTGCAAACAATTCCTCAGGTCACTGGAGCAGAACTAGACTCTCCATGACAGTAACTTATCCATATCACTCTTCTCTCTGTACTGTCTTTACTTGAGTTGTCATGGTCGAACCATTTTTTCACTGTCGGTGCTGCTGGTTGAAGTCATTGACATCTGGTATTACCATATTTCGTCTCTCGACCTGTCATATAGTGCATAGCAAATCCTCCATCGTGAATCTTAAAGTTTGGAAACATTTTCATCTATTCAGTCAAAAGACACCACATTGCTGGTCAGCGACATCATTTCTTTAACATTTTTGTTGAACAGCAATCCTCACGTTAGACACATTGTTACCCATGTTTATTAATTTAACCTAGTGACCAAATTTCAATCTTGATGCATTGATATATACTTGTATTATGTAATAACATACGGTTTGACACTGTTGAGACCATTTTTGTTGCTTTGATGCTTGTTCGCTAAAATAATAACTGCAAGACTTGTCTTTACTACACAGCTCAGCCAGACAAAGACTAGATGATTTTTGCCAAAAAGATGAGTTTTTACTTTAGATATACAGGACTTAACGGACTTATCTGACGGCAGCAGGCAGGTTATTCCACAAGAATGGGCCCAGTAGGAAAAGGCCTTGCCACCAGCTGACTTCTTTTTAACGTTGGGTACACACAGGAGCCCTGTATTTTCAGAGTGGAGAGCTTGGGATGGATTATACAGTTTAAGGAGATCAGACAGGTATGATGGGACAAACTCATTTAGGATTTTATAAGTCAGCACAATCACCTATAAGTCTGATGTAACAGGAAGCCAATGAAGGGAGGCAAGAATTGATGTAACATGGTCAAATTTTCTAGTTAGGATTCCAGCTGCAGCATTTTGAACCATATGAAGACCTTTAGTATTAGCATGTGGCAGACCTGAAAACAGAACATTACAGTAATGAAGTCTGGATGGAACAAATGCATGTATTAGTATTATTAGCATCAGACAGGACAGGAAAGACCACATTTTAGCTATGTTATGTAAGTGGAAAAAAGGCAGTCTTGGTGATTTCTTTAATGTGCTTATTAAAGGAAAGGCTGGGATCAAACTTACCAAGATTTTTGGCTGTCACACTTTGTGCAATCACAGAGTTGTCGATTGTTATTGTTACTTGATCAAATTGGTGTCTTGTGTCAAAGCCAATGACCAGCATCTCAGTTTTATCTGAATTTAAAAGCAGGGAATTTGGTGACATCCAATTTTTCACAGCAGCCAAGCGGACCTCTAAATTAGTAATTTGAGTACGATCATCGGCACTTATAGGCACATACAGCTGAGTATCATCCGCATAGCAATGGAAATTTATTCCATGACTTCGTTTAATTTGGCTAAGAGGTGAAACAAAGAGAGAAAAGTAGAGGACCAAGAAACGAGACTTGAGGTAAGTCATATTTACCATCATAGAATTTCGATTTAATATTATAGCAGACACACTTTGTTCTTCCAGATAAGTAGTATGCAGTGATCAGTGGTGTCAAAGGCTGCACTGAGGTCCAGTAGTAGAAGCACAGAAGTGGAATTGGAGTCCATAGCTAATAGAGGATCATTAACCACTCTGGTCAGAGTAGTTTCAGTGGGGTGACAGGCCCTGAAAACTGATTGAAAAGGTTAATAGTTGATAGTTTTCTTCTATATGGATCAAAAGTTGTTGATACACATCTCTCCTAGTACCTTAGAAAAGAATGGAAGATTAGACACTGGTTGATCGTTATTAAGAGACCCTGGATCGAGGTGCGGTTTCTTACGTAGAGGTTTGACAACAGCGGTCTTAAAATTGCTGGGAACAGTGCCAGTAGTAAGTGATAAGTTAACAATGTCGAGTCCCAGGATAGGCCAGAGGTCTTCAAAAGGTTTTGTTGGTAGAGGGGGCAGTAGGCAAGTAGTTGGTTTAGAAGCTGGCACGAGCTTAGTCAAATTATCAAGAGATCTTCTCAAAAGCTGTAATAACAGGGACTATCAGTGACTCATTTTGTAGATATGAATTTGGTAAGATAGGATTTGCAGGAGTAGCTGTAGCTGAACTAATTTTGTTTCTGATCTCAACCTTATTGCAGAAAAGTCTAGAAACTCGTGGGCCATGACTGGTGAGCAGGCTTACATATCAAACGCCTCAAAATATTATGTCACTTGTAGCGAATTTGGGGGGCCAGCTGGGAACCGCCACAGCCGGGACACGAACCCGTGTCTCCTGCACCACGGGCAACCACGTTAACCATTCGACTAAAGGGTCCGACCCGTTAGCCAAGGACTAGCGAGTCTATTCATCCGTGATCGTTACACTACCCCCCTCCTTCGGGAAGCTTGTCCCCACGCTTCAGCATACCAGCTCCCTCAGGCCTCTGGGCGCACGCGCTTCCGGTGGCCTCATGGTCTCACCATCCCACTACTGACACCAGCCGACGGGTCCCAGCCGGGACGCAAACTCGGGACTCTCGCACCACGGGCTACTACGTTAACAAGTCAACTAAAGGGTCCAACCCATTAGCCAAGGGCTAGCGAGTCTACTCATCCGTGATCGTTACACACTTTTTTGTCCTTGGCTCCGCCTGACCTCCATTATTCGGACTTTGTCTTTCTAGCTACTTGTCAGGTCTGTGTTACTACCTTGCCCTCCAGCGGTGGTAGAAAGGCTGCGGTGATGGAAAGAGGGGTGGATTGAGGGATGAGCTCTCTCTATGGTTGATATTACACGTTAGAGTGATACCAAAGAACAGCTACACTGTGAGGGTGAGGAGATTGTACTGCAACCTTGACCTGGACAAACCAAAGAATGTATTCCTGTCCGCTGAAAAAACAAAGCAAAAACATGAAACCTCTTGTGAAGAAATGGCACTCGGCTGTCTTCAATCTGGTTCTGTCAGAAAGGGTTTCAGTCTGCGCACACTGCCTTACTCTGCTTTTTAATATTGTACACCAGGGCTGCACAAAAAAAAAATCGATACGGCTCAGTGTTGGAATTTTTTTCACGATACTTTATCGATTTTCCAGCCCCTTGTATCGATACATTAAACAAATTATCGGTGATTTAAACATGTTCAGCGTGTTCGGTGACACAAGAATACTTAATATGCACTTTATGATGTGGCATCTATGTTAAAGTTGGGTTCAGTGTGTTCTGTGCAGTGCAAATACCGCTCTAACAAATTGGAATGGAAATTCTGAATTAATTTGGACTCTTATTTGTCCAGAGTTATCAAAATATAATGTGATGTACACATTCGACGACCCAGGTGGTACACGGCAAGTTGTGTTTTCAGCTGTTTTTAGATTTTAAGTAAATTATGTATCATATTGCAGTGTATCGTAATACAGTTGTATCGTGACCCATGTATTGTAGCACATATGGTATCGTGAGGTCCTTGCCATTACCCAGCCCGATTGTACACGCCATGCAGCAGCTCATGAAAAACAATGCATTTTAGATTAGAGAACAACACTGGAACAAGAAGGCCCATTGTCCGCCTGTCAGTTAACTAATCCAATATCTATTGTTTTCCTTCGACTGCGTGCGACTGGAACTGGAAATGGTTCCTCAGACAACAGCTCAGTGTCAGAATTTGAATTTTGTTTTGGCCAGTGGTCAGCGCTCCAGGCCGCGGACTTTATGGCTGATTTGCTGAGAGAGAGAGGAGTCGTGGTAACGTCCATGTCACTTGTTACCGTGCGTGCATCTGGTGGGCGGAGACGGGTTTTGTGATGGCTGTATGAAAAATGCATCAGGGTAATGCCGGTCTGTGAGTGGTGTGCTTGACTTAGGATGTCGGTAGTCACTGATATCCCTCCTGTGAGTAGAGAGGGTTATTAACGGAGAGAGAAAGATTAAGTAGAAAAGAGGAGAAGAAGAGGAAGAAATGTGTGTGGGGGCTGGCAAGCTATGAGGAAGGGATGATGGAGGAAAGCAGAGAGGGAGAGCTATAGACGGAGTGATGTTTTTCCTCAGAAAGCAGAGCAGGCGGGGAGGCGTCTCTTTCAGAAGTGAGTGCTCAACTCCACAGTGGAAGAGGAAGGGGATGAAGAGGTACCCCACTGTTCAAGATGGAGCAGGAGGAGGGTCGTGGAGGAGCACCAGGTGATGGAGTAGCGAGAGGAAAGAAGAGTTGGTTGATTGAAATCGAGAGAGTGAGTGAGGGAGAGAAAGGGAGACCATTTTGAGGCTGTTTACACCTGGCATTAACATGCGTCCTGAGTGAGACGATCACAAGTCGACAGCTCTAAACACAAGTGTGAACGCACCCAATGAGTCTTGAGATCTGATCGCTCAGGCTCAGGATGCTGAATAATATGGAGCTGCCAGGGAAGAGGAGAAGAGGAAGGCCAGAGAGGAGGTTTATGGATGTGGTGAGGAAGGACATACAGGTGGCTGGTGTGACAGGGGAAGATACAGAGGACAGGAAGAGACGGGAACGGATGATCGGCTGTGGCGCCCCCTAACAGGAGCAGCCGACAATAGTAGTAATAGTAGTAGACTATTTTTAAAATGTTATATATCAGGTCATGGGTGTGAAGGCTTTCATGCAGATCTTCATCATCATCATCATCATCAGAATAATAACATTTATCTACACAGCACCTGTTGTGCTTCACAGCAAAGTGGAATGGAAATAAAAGAAAGGAAGTGCAGGCGGGACATGGGATGATTTATTTCTTTAAGAGCCCTTCAAATTTTGTATGACAACATGATTTGTTAGAATAATTAAGAACTTACAGATGTGAAATACGTCATACTAATTGACAGCACATTAAAATGAGGCTTGAGTGAGCAAGGATGTTTTACTTTGTTAAATGCCTGTTGCTTTGACTCGTCTCGTGTTTCTGCACGTGTTTACATGTTTATTTACGTGATTGTGACACGTCGGTGCCACGGGGAGGGTTCGAGATGACGGCGGACACGGTTTTAGGTGAATAACACCGGCTTTACTTAATAATGTCTTTGATTCCCGTGTTACCTCCAGCTTGGTCGGGTGCCCCTACAGACACAATTGGCCGTGTCTGCGGGTGGGAAGCTGGATGTGGGTATGTGTCCTGGTCGCTGCACTAGCGCCTCCTCTGGTCAGTCGGGGTGTCCGTTTGGGGGGAAGGGGCAACTGGGGGGAATAGCATGATCCTCCCACGCGGTACGTCCCCCTGGTGAAACTCCTCACTGTCAGGTGAAAAGAAGCGGCTGGTGACTCCACATGTATGGGAGGAGGCATGTGGTAGTCTGCAGCCCCCCCCCTCCCCGGATTGGTAGAGGGGGTGGAGCAGTGACCAGTATGGTTCGGAAGATTGGGGTAATGGGCCAAGTACAATTGGGGGGGGGGGATCCCCCTCCAAAAAAATGTCATTGATTCGTTCACTCGCACGGGTCGTTCTGCTGCTCTTCTGCGAGCCACGCCCCCTCTCTCCACCTGCAGCCGAGGCTAAACCACACCCCCTACCACCGTGATGTGCGTGTTTGCTTACAGAGTGGGGAAGTGAGATCCAATCACAAGTGGTAACTCGAGACGCGTTTGGAGACGCATTCTAATGCCAGGTGTGAACTGACATAGTTAGAGCTGTCCACTTGTGATCGCATCACTCAAGACACATGTTAATGCCAGGTATGAACTGACGTAGTTAGAGCTGTCCACTTGTGATCACATCACTCAAGACACATGTTAATGCCAGGTATGAACTGACGTAGTTAGAGCTGTCCTCTTGTGATCACATCACTCAAGACACATGTTAATGCCAGGTATGAACTGACGTAGTTAGAGCTGTCCTCTTGTGATCGCATCACTCAAGACACATGTTAATGCCAGGTATGGATAGCCCCGGTGACAGCTTTGCAGCTGCTGTGCACAATTTACAAGGACCTCTGTGGAACAGTATTCTCTCTCCCACACACTGACTATGCACTCCCCCGCCACTCTCTCTCTCTCTCTCTCTCTCTCTCTCTCTCTCTCTCTCTCTCTCTCTCTCTCTCTCTCTCTCTCTCTCTCTCTCTCTCTCTCTCTCTCTCTCTCTCTCTCTCTCTCTCTCTCTCTCTCTCTCTCTCTCTCTCTCTCTCTCTCTCTCTCTCTCTCTCTCTCTCTCTCTCTCTCTCTCTCTGACTGTGCACCCCCACTTCCTTTCCACCGTGTAAATCATGGCTCTCATGGTGGAGTGACCCCGTCATGGGCTGCTGGCCATCTCCTTTCCTGTGTAGACGATGATCCTCCTTGCATCTCTCCTGCGAGCTGCGTCTACCTCTGGTACTGCAAAGGTTCCACGGGGGGCGATAGTGCGCCGTCAGCAATAGAAAAAAAAAAGCGGTAGTTTATTTGGACTTAATGGTTTCTCTTTCTCTCTGTCTGTTTTTGTCTTTTCCAGGCTGCCGAGTCGGGCATTGTCAAAATCAAGACCATTGCTGCAAGGAACACAGACATACTGGCAGGTGAGCAAGAGGTCACGATGTGTGTGTGTGTGTGAGAAACATTTGAGGCATCCTAGCTCCATTTAATCACAGGAGAGAAAGAAGAGGGGATGATGGCAGGGAGAGGTACTGGGAAATGAGAAGAACAGATTTTCTAGCGAGGAGAGCAGAGTTGGTGTTTTCAGTCTGCAGTCGGCTGTTAGAAGAATTATAAAAGAATATATATATATTCATAAAGTATATGTACACCGATCAGCCAAAACATTAAGACCACTGACAGGTGAAGTGAATAACATTGATGGTCTCGCTGCATCCTGCAGAAGAACCTCTGTAGCTCAAGCTGGTGAAAAAGGTGATGCTGACTATGACAGACAGCTGTCAGAACAGTGCATCACGGCTTGCTGCGTGTGGGGCTGTGCAGCTGCAGACCAGTCAGAGTGCCCATGATGACCCCTGTCCACTGTTGAAGGCGCCTACAATGGGCACATGAGTGTCAGAACTGGACCATGGAGCACTGGAAGAAGGTGGTCTGGTCTGATGAACCACGTCTTCTTTTACGTCATGTGGACGGCGAAATATCTAGCGAGACTGCATCACATACAGGCAGAGAGATGCGGTTTTCGACTGCCTAGCTTGTAGTTAATCTCTCACTGGCCCGTCCACCTCAGGTGTGTTATGTATGCTAGCAGCCTAGAGCCCAGGCGGGGTTAACTACATTATAACTACATTATTATTGATGATTAAAAGTAACCCAGGCGGGGTTAACTACATTATAACTACATTATTATTGATGGTTAAAAGTAACCCAGGCGGAGTTAACTACATTATTATTGATGATTAAAAGTAACCCAGATGGGGTTAACTACATTATAACTACATTATTATTGATGATTAAAAGTAACCCAGATGGGGTTAACTACATTATCACTATTATTGATGATTAAAATTAACCCAGACGGGGTTAACTACATTATAACTACATTATTATTGATGATTAAAAGTAACCCAGATGGGGTTAACTACATTATAGCTATTATTGATGATTAAAAGTAACCCAGATGGGGTTGACTGCATTATCACTACATTATTATTGATGATTAAAAGTAACCCAGATGGGGTTAACTACATTATCACTATTATTGATGATTAAAAGTAACCCGGATGGGGTTAACTACATTATAACTGCATTATTATTGATGATTAAAAGTAACCCAGATGGGGTTAACTACATTATAACTACTTTATTATTGATGATTAAAAGTGACCCAGATGGGGTTAACTACATTATAACTACATTATTATTGATGATTAAAAGTAACCCAGATGGGGTTAACTACATTATAACTACTTTATTATTGATGATTAAAAGTGACCCAGATGGGGTTAACTACATTATAACTACATTATTATTGATGATTAAAAGTGACCCAGATGGGGTTAACTACATTATAACTACATTATTATTGATGATTAAACGTAACCCAGATGGGGTTAACTACATTATCACTATTATTGATGATTAAAATTAACCCAGACGGGGTTAACTACATTATAACTACATTATTATTGATGATTAAAAGTAACCCAGATGGGGTTAACTACATTATCACTATTATTGATGATTAAAAGTAACCCAGATGGGGTTGTCTGCATTATCACTACATTATTATTGATGATTAAAAGTAACCCAGATGGGGTTACCTACATTATCACTATTATTGATGATTAAAAGTAACCCGGATGGGGTTAACTACATTATAACTGCATTATTATTGATGATTAAAAGTAACCCAGAAGGGGTTAACTACATTATAACTACATTATTATTGATGATTAAAAGTGACCCAGATGGGGTTAACTACATTATAACTACATTATTATTGATGATTAAAAGTAACCCAGATGGGGTTAACTACATTATAACTACTTTATTATTGATGATTAAAAGTAACCCAGATGGGGTTAACTACATTATCACTATTATTGATGATTAAAAGTGACCCAGATGGGGTTAACTACATTATAACTACTTTATTATTGATGATTAAAAGTAACCCAGACGCGGTTAACTACATTATAACTACATTATTATTAATGATTAAAAGTAACCCAGATGGGGTTAACTACATTATAACTACATTATTATTGATGATTAAAAGTAACCCAGATGGGGTTAACTACATTATAACTACATTATTATTGATGATTAAAAGTAACCCAGATGGGGTTAACTACATTGTAACTACATTATTATTGATGATTAAAAGTAACGCTCTGTGCAGACGTAAGAAAATAAAGTAATGTTAAGTCTGTTCATTTGTTGTTTTTTCTCTTAACAAAAAAAAACTGATAAGAGTACCGTTAAAGTACCTGATTGATTGGGCCGTCCGGGTAGCGTAGCAGTATGTTCCGTTTCCTACCAACACAGGCATCGCCTGTTTGAATCCCTGTTTTACCTCCGGCTTGGTCAGGTGTCCCTACAAACACAATTGGCCGTGTCTGTGGGTATGTGTCCTGGTCGCTGCACTAGCGCCTCCTCTGGTCGATCGGGGCGCCTGTTCAGGGGGGAGGGGGAACTGGGGGGGGGGAATAGCGTGATCCTCCCACACGCTACGTCCCCCTGGTGAAACTCCTCACTGTCAGGTGAGAAGAAGCGGCTGGCGACTCCACATGTATGGGAGGAGGCATGTGGTAGTCTGCAGCCCTCCCTGGATCGGCAGAGGAGGTGGAGCAGAGACCGGGACGGCTCGGAAGAGTGGGGTGATTGGCCAAATACAACTGGGGAGAAAAAGGGGGAGAAAGAAAATCCAAAAAAAGAAAGAAAATCGGTGGAAGGTGGAACATTTTATTTTGATATGGTTTTCTATAAAATACATTTGATCCTGTTTTGAACCAAGAGGGCGATGGGAATTAAACATTTTGTACACTTAAATCTCCGGTTATCCCCCTGCTTTCTAGATATGAGCAAGTCATTGTTGGTAAGACAGAAACTCGGCTTGGTAAAAGTCTACCGCCGTGTTGTTTTACATCATGGGCTGAGTAAACTAATAGCAAGCCGAGCTGTAGAAGTTCCAGCTGAGTCTCAAACTAACTGAAACAACTCAGTCTGTCCTCTGGGGTGGATTTGCTTCTGGGGTGGATTTGCTTCTGGGATGGATTTGCTGGTTGGCTGGCTGACATTGGTGTAGGCCTTACCAAACATCTCAAGGCAGAGCCCTAAACGCAGGTGAGGGGTAATTGTAAAAAGTAAACGTAATAAAGAGAAAATGACCTGCTACGAGGCAGTCCATTAACATTCTCCTCCGGCAGCGCCGATAGCTCGAGTTCTCGAGCCTCATTGTTGAAATTGTTTTTCGATTTACTTTTTTCACTCTGAGGATTTTATTACTCGACCCATAAGAGTTATGACCGTGACCAAGCCTTGGTGCGACACGGAGAGGAGGAACGCAGAGACTGGATGTAGAAACTCAGCTGGTTTATTCTAGAATAATTATTACCAGGTGTACACCAGCTTCTTTTTTTAAAGCTCATCTGCATTCAGTCCGTAGGTCAGTTTTGCAGCTCGGCGACATCTGTGTCTCACTTTGTGCACATCTCTTATCAGGTTCCGGTTCTCACCGCATATCTATCAGGTTCTGGGTCTCACCGCATGTCCGTCAGGTTCTGGGTCTCACCGCATGTCTTATCAGGTTCCGGGTCTCACTGCATATCTATCAGGTTCCGGGTCTCACCGCATGTCCGTCAGGTTCCGGGTCTCACCGTATGTCCGTCAGGTTCCAGGTCTCACCGCATGTCCGTCAGGTTCTGGGTCTCACCGCATGTCTTATCAGGTTCTGGGTCTCACTGCATGTCTTATCAGGTTCCGGGTCTCACTGCATATCTATCAGGTTCCGAGTCTCATCGCATGTCCGTCAGGTTCCGGGTCTCACCGTATGTCTGTCAGGTTTCGGGTCTCACCGCATGTCTGTTAGGTTTCGGGTCTCACCGCATGTCTTATCAGGTTCCGGGTCTCACCGCATGTCTTATCAGGTTCCGGGTCTCACCGCATGTCTTATCAGGTTCCAGGTCTCACCGCATGTCTTATCAGGTTCCAGGTCTCATTCCATATCTATCAGGTTCTGGGTCTCACCGCATGTCTTATCAGGTTCCGGGTCTCACCGCATGTCTTATCAGGTTCCGGGTCTCACCGCATATCTATCAGGTTCCGGGTCTCACCACATGTCTGTTAGGTTCCGGGTCTCACCGCATGTCTTATCAGGTTCCAGGTCTCATTCCATATCTATCAGGTTCTGGGTCTCACCGCATGTCTTATCAGGTTCCGGGTCTCACCGCATGTCTTATCAGGTTCCGGGTCTCACCTCATATCTATCAGGTTCCGGGTCTCACCGCATGTCTGTCAGGTTCCGGGTCTCACCACATGTCCGTCATGTTCCGGGTCTCACCGCATATCTATCAGGTTCCGGGTCTCACCGCATGTCTGTCAGGTTCCGGGTCTCACCGCATGTCTTAACAGGTTCCAGGTCTCATTCCATATCTATCAGGTTCTGGGTCTCACCGCATGTCTTATCAGGTTCCGGGTCTCACCTCATATCTATCAGGTTCCGGATCTCACCGCATATCTATCAGGTTCCGGGTCTCACCGCATGTCTGTCAGGTTCCGGGTCTCACCGCATATCTATCAGATTCCGGGTCTCACTGCATGTCTGTCGAGTTCCGGGTCTCACCGCATGTCTGTCAGGTTCCGGGTCTCACCTCATATCTATCAGATTCCGGGTCTCACTGCATGTCTGTCGAGTTCCGGGTCTCACCGCATGTCTGTCAGGTACCGGGTCTCACTGTATGGTTAAATGCAGATATTAAGCAGCAAACTGCCCATTAACCAGATTTACAGCAGGTGAATCCATGGGGCCTGGAGAGAGACTCCCTGGTTCCTCATCTCCCGATGCCCGGCTGTCGCACCGAGAAACCAATTAGGATTTTATTTCGAGACATCCCTCGTGTTCACAACTCGGATAATGATTAAAAATAAGGTTTAATTATCATCCTGAAATCATTAGACGTTGGAGAAAACTAATGTAACCCAATCATTTTTGGCAAAACTTGTAATTTTAACTGTTATTGTTTTTACTATTTTTATTAGAACTAGTATTAGGGGCGTCCGGGTAGCATGGTGGTCTATGGTCTATTCCGTTGTCTACCAACATGGGGATCCTGCTTCAAACCCCCGTGTTACCTCTGGCTTGGTCGGGCGTCCCTACAGGCACAATTGGCCGTGTCTACAGGTGGGAAGCCGGATGTATGTATGTGTCCTGGTCGCTGCACTAGCGCCTCCTCTGGTCGGTCGGTCGAGGCGCCTATTCAGGGGGGAGGGGGAACTGGGGGGAATAGCTTGATCCTCCCACGCGCTACGTCCCCCTGGGGAAACTCCTCACTGTCAGGTGAAAAGAAGCGCCTGGTGACTCCACATGTATCAGAGGAGATATGGTAGTCTGCAGCCCTCCCCGGATCGGCAGAGGGGGCGGAGCAGCAACTGGGACGGCTCGGAAGAGTGGGGTAATTGGCCAAGAACAATTGGGGAGAAAAAAGGTGTGTGTGTGGGGGGGGGGGGGGACTAGTATTAAATCTGAAGTGTTAGAAATCGGTTCTGGGACACCAGAGCTGCATGTTGAGCCTTCTGGAGGTGTCTTGGGCAACTCCACCCAAACATCTGGGATGGAAGGTGCCCGTTTGATAACCTCGGTGAAATATTCATGTTGGGTTGTTGTAGTTTGGTAGCCAAGGGTTGCTAGCAGGCATTTGCTTTCCGACCTGCTGAGCGGGCTGTTTTCAGCCTGCAGTGTCAGCCGTCCCCTGAGCCTACAGCTGTTGGTATCAAGAGGGAGGCTGCACATAATCGTGTTGCTGCCCTCATTGGTTGCTAGTTTGGTCGCCATCTAAGCTGTCTGAAACCAAAAGTCTATGGAGATTTATGACAGCGCTGCCTGTTCTCTTTTAAAATGCAAGGACACATATGTTAAAGTGGTTGAATAGTTCTGCCTTGATTATTTATGAATTGGGTTGGTTTGGAGCCAAGCTAAATATCAGCACAGGGGATTTAACATCAGACGCTGTGTACTGTTGAGTGAAAGTGTATAGAGATTCAACGCTTTTTCCATGTTTTTCAACGTCTTTTTCCCTTGTCTGTCTCTCTTCCCTGCAGCTCTGAAGGAGAACAGTTCGGAGGTGGTGCAGCCCTTCCTGATGGGCTGTGGCACCAAGGAGCCCAAAATCACCCAGCTGTGTTTGGCCGCCATCCAGAGGCTCATGTCCCATGAGGTGGTGTCTGAGGTGAGGACGATTGGCCTGTACTGCCCCCCCTGCTGGGATGCAGTGCCTTAAATATGATGACACAAACTTTATTTATCCTTGTGAGGAAATTTGATTAGATTCAGTCAGTCGTCCCTGTGGCTCAACCGGTTAGCATCCGCCATGTTGGCTCAGGCCGAAATGTAATGTATTCAGTTCACATCTGGCCAAGAACACTTTTTTTTTTCTTCTACCCCTCTGTTCCTGTCTGCTTCTTCAATGTCATAATTTAATAAAGACAAAAAAACATCACTTCAATGTAAGGCCTTAAAATGTCTTTCGATTACAGCTAAAAATATTTCTTGTCCTTAGGCCGTGATCCTCATTTTGCTGTCTTTTGGGTGATGGTTTTACTGGGGGGGGGGGGGATAAATCAGCCTAGTGATGCAGAAGTATATTCATACAGGTCTACTCGTGCTGGGCATTAATTCAGCTCTATTGTTTATCTTTTTCAGTCAGGATACACAGTTTAATGATAATAAAAATCTGACCACTGAAATTTCTCACAAATGAGTTCTGAAATATCTGAGGGACACATAAGATGTGAGTCTACTGTCCACTTGTCAACACAGGAACACTACCTAATATTCCAAGGTAAATCCATTGGGGTCAGCACAGCAATATTTACAGATCAATAAATAGTTTATCAAGTAATGCAGGGATGAAGGGTCAGTCAAACCTCGTTATCAGCTAACTGCCCCACCTCTGATATAGATAGGGCTGCAGTGTGCATTCGTCATTTAAACGTCTTTATGCTTGCTCAGTAGTCAGTAGGAGCAAGATAGAATACATATGCATGAACGAGAGGGAGGGCAGTGGAGTGGTGAAGATGCAAGGAGTAGAGGTGACGAAGGTGTATGAGTTTAAATACTTGGGGTCAACTGTCCAAAGTAACGGGGGGTGCAGAAGAGGTGAAGAAGAGAGTGCAGGCAGGGTGGAGTGGGTGGAGAAGAGTGTCAGCAGTGATTTGTGACAGAGGGGTACCAGCAAGAGTTAAAGGGAAGGTTTACAAGATGGTAGTGAGACCAGCTATATTATATGGTTTGGAGACAGTGGCGCTGGTGAAAAGACAGGAGGTGGAGCTGGAGGTGGCAGAGATGAAGATGATAAGATTTTCATTGGGAGTGATGAAGAAGGACAGGATTAGGAACGAGTATATTAGAGGGACCGCTCAGGTCTGACGGTTTGGAGACAAAGCAAAGAGACAAGATTGAGATTGTTTGGACACGTGTGGAGGAGAGATGCTGAGTATATTGGGAGAAGGATGCTGAAGGATTTCAGTTTAGGATTAGTACTGGTGCTGGGATTCTGAGGCCTGTAAATAGCCCAGCGGGAGTCAGACCTGTGATCATAGCGCTGTCAAAGCCAGCGCCCTGAAGCCACTTCATAACTGCTGTGTTAATACACCATAAAATAGCGATCTATTGTTATCAAACACTCACCCAGCGTTCACCCGTTTTGGGATGTCAGGGGCTTATATAAGCCGGCATATGTGGGTTTTAAAGCTCTCCTTAGGAAGGTTCAGTTTTTCAAACTGCCACAGCAGCAAATTAGCAGTCGTTATGAAAGTAGAGGGTGAGCTGCCCTCAGTAAAGGCACAATTACAAACACGTGTTTTGTGTAAATGCTTAAAAGTTGCTTTTGAAGTGTCTGTTTTCAGGTCAAGTGGGAGAAAATTCCACAGTTTAGGACTGTACACACAAAACCCTGCTCCACAGTGAGTCTGATGCCCCTTTTCCACTACTGGCTCGACTCAACTCGCCCTTTTTTCATTTTCCATTACTGGAAAGTACCGGCATTTTGGTAACTGTTACCACTGTTCTGGTACCACCTTTGTCGAGGTTCCAAAAAAAAACTGGAGCCTGTACCAAAATCAATGCAGACCTCTGATTGGTCAGAGAAACACGTCACTGGGTCATCATGGGATATCACCCGGCATTTTTAAATATCGAAGCGGAGTTATCTTAGAAGTACATTTTGAAATTGAAAACCAGGCATCGCTATGACAACCAGCTACATTGAGGGGGGTACTGTTAGGATAATGGAAAACGACACAGAAGCGAGTCGAGTCGAGTTGAGCCGGTCCCGTGCAGTGGAAAAGGGGCGTTAGTTTGTGTTCTTGGAATAAACCGGAGAAGATTGTCTGTTGGTCTGAGGGTTCTACCAGAACCATATTTATTCAGCATGTGATGATTATAGACTGCTGCAAGTGTGTTAAAAGATTTAAAAATAAGTCCAAGGGTTTTAAAATCTACCCAATGACTAAGTGACAGCCAGGGAAGAGGTTTCAGAATAAAAAGTGATGTGACATTTTGTCTCTGTTCCTGTTAGTGCACTCTTCCCTCAGACTTCTGGACCTGTTGAAACTGTCTTATGATGTTCTTGAGCAATCCTGACAGCGATGCATTGCAATAGTCCAGCCTGCTGTTAACAAATGCATGGACCGATTTCTAACCCTCATGTGGGGGGAGGAAAGGCTTAACCTTTGAGGTGTTTTTTGTGACCGTCTCACAGTCAATTATGACTAAACGAATAAATCGATACATAAAAGAATATTGAAAAAAATCCTTTCATAGGGGTAAATGAATGTGGCAGTTTTTTTTCTTGTATCTCTGTTTGTAAATGCGGTCCCTGTCTGCACAGGAAAGTCGGAGTCTATTGCCCTTGTAGTTTATTGTGTAGTATAGTCCGAATCAGAAACACTTTGTCATTTCGTTTCATGCACTTGTGCACATGAAATGAAACGAAACATCATTTCCCCCAGCCCACAGCAGTGCAACACAAAGACAAAAACACATATCCAAAAACTACAAGAACACACATATCCAAATTAACACACATATCTAAACTAAAAAAAAAAAACACCATCCAGGAGAATGAACGCCAGCCAGGATGACTGTCGGAACTGCCGGTCTGCATGGGCTGGCAGTTAGCTTAGCCTGTCCCGCTTCTGCGTCCTGTCAGACCGTCCTCGGTGTTTCCTCTTCGGGCACAGCTTTGGTCAGGGCCGTGGTCCCTGGGCCCGCAGGATGCAGCAGACCAAGCTCCCTCAACCAATGCAACGCCAGCTCTCCCAGCCAGACACCTTCGACACACCTCCCTGCACCCCACATAACAACACTAAAAACACAGTCAAGGCCAGGCGAGGCCGCCACCAGACCGCCCTTGGTGTTATTGGAACTGCCAGTCTGCATGGGCTAGCAGTTAGCTTAGCCTGTCCCGCTTCCGCGTCCTGTCAGACCGCCCTCTTCTTTCCTCTTCGGGCACAGCTCCAGGCAGGGCCGTGGTCCCTGGGCCCACAGGATGCAGCAGACCAAGCTCTCCCAGCCAATCCAGCGCCAGCTCTCCCAGCCATCAAACAAAGACAAAACTTAGACGTGGACAAAGACGCTGCATGGATGGTACTGGGTGAGGCCGCCACAAACAGGAATTCGCGCTGCCATCTTCCCACACTGGAAGCGGAAGATGCAGTAGCGGAAGATGCAGCGGAATGCATGACGTTGGGCATGAACGCACACTTGTGGCTTCAAAAAAGGCTCTTCCGAAACCCATTTGGGGATGTCACAGACGCTTCGTCCATATATAATTTTTTACATTTATTTCTGATTTTTCCCTTTTTCTCCCAATTTAGTGGCCAATCGATTCCTATTTTAGTTCAAACACCACCCTCGTACTGCATGTGTTCACCAACTGCATCTCTCCGGCCGGCAGTCTCGAAGGAGACGCCTCCCCACTTTGGTGACAAGGCGAATCCAGGCCGAACCACTGCTTTTTCCCAAAGCACACACACAGAGGAACACAAGGAACACAAGCCGACTCTGCCCCCCTCCCGAAGACAGCGTTGCCAATTATTGCTGCTTTATCGAGTCCGCCCATAGTCGGATCTGACGAGACCGGGGCGCGAACTCCGGTCTCCGGTGTGCAACTGCATCGACACAAAGCCGATGCTTAGACCGCTACACCACCGCGGACCCGCTTTGTCCATATTTTGTTGAGTTTAGCTAGTGTACTCAATAATCAAGTCTCAATTCAGTGGTGATATACTTCTTACCTTTTTACAAGGTTATTACCTTGTTCTTGTGCTGTAACCGGCGAGTTTTCAGGACTTCTGCAGGCAATAAACAAACACACCTGGTCCCAACCACGGGTATGGTCATACCTCCAGAGAGACTCCCTTGCCGCCACGTGTCAGCAACCTTCAGCCCTCTCAGCAGACCTGAGACCGAAGCTTTCAAATCCAGCCCAAGGCTCCAGCAGGACAAAAGCAGAGCACAGCTTTTCGATCGTACCGTCTCGCCTTGGAGGAGGAAAATGTCTTACTCTCTGCTACGGGGAGGATTTGGTCACATTTAATCTCGTTTGCAGTCACCTCACAGCAAGAAGGTCCTGGGTTCGAGCTCCGGGGTAGTCCACCCTTGGGGGTCGTCCTCTGTTCTCCCCGTGTCTGCGTGGGTTTCCTCCGGGGGCTCCGGTTTCCTCCCACAGTCCAAACACATGAGTGTGTGTGTGTGTGTGTGTGGGCGCCCTGTGCAGGATAAGCAGTTTGGATAATGGATGGATGAATGAATAATTGCTTTTGGTCCTGAGGTAGGCAAGGCACACCTGAACTGATGTGGACTTTAATTCTGTCTTTAATAGAAGAGAAGACCCTGGTTGTACCACTTATTAGCAGTGTGGCTTCATGAAAGACAAGACCTGCAAGAAGGCAGACAGTACATTGAATAAGCCCATTTATATTCTCATAATCCTGACTTCAGTCTCCATCCTCAGAACAGACCTCTCGTGACAGGGCAACACACCTTTTAGCCAAATCCTGCAAATCTGCAGAAGCTAGAATGAAAGATGTATTACCGATGACTTGTTTTCATCAACTGGATTTTTCAAATTTCATACGTTGGCTTTTCCCGGTGGCTGATTTTACAGTTGTGCATAGTTACCAAATGAATGTCACAATGAATCCATAACCATCGGACCAGAAGCCAAACAACCGAGAGGCCGCCAGGCCGCAGAAGCCCCGGGGAGGGAAAGTTGAAACCTGTTTAGTTTTGAGAGGCTCTGGAGGGAAGTGTTGAGGACAGTCATGGCCTGCAACATGAGACTGGAGCCCGTGGAATCAGACTCACTGTATCTACAGAGAGAATAATCCTCCTCTAGGGGATTTGAAAATCAAACTGAAAATATCCAACCAACAGACGTTTAGTGGCACCAGAGAGGAGAATTAAAGACAGCATGGCACACAGATAGAAGACCTGGCATCCCAAGCAGAGGGACAGACATAGGCATACAGCTGGAGGTGGGCTGCACGTATTGCCCATCAGTCAATCCGTCAATTTCAAACACTTTTGAGAACCAGATGAAAAAGGGAAGCAACACTTCCACATATAATAAAAACTAAGGATGTGGGCGTCCGGGTAGAGAAGCCGTCTATTCTGTTGCCTACCAACACGGGGATCGATGGCTCGAATCCCTGTGTTACCTGCGGGTGGGAAGCCGGATGTGGGTATGTTTCCTAGTTGCTGCACTAGCGCCTCCTCTGGTTGGTCGGGGCGCCTGTTCAGAGGGAGGGGGAACTGAAGGGAATAGCGTGATCCTCCCACGTGCTACGTCCCCCTGGTGAAACTCCTCACTGTCAGGTGAAAAGAAGCAGCTGGCGACTCCACATGTAAGGGAGGAGACATGTGGCGGTCTGCAGCCCTCCCCGGATCGGCAGAGGGGGTGGAGCAGAGACCGGGACAACTTGGAAGAGTGGGGTAATTGGCTGGATACAAAAAAAAGAAAAATATCCCATTTTTTACTGCTGACACTGATTCCAAGTACAATCAGCATTACTCTTGCTTAACTGTGCAGACTTAGACCAGTCCATCAGCTTGGGGTCAGTGGGCAAAGTAATTGATACAGAATCAGGTTTTAACATCGGTAACAAAGTACGGGCCTCCGTGTGCCGAAAACGCCGTGACTCAAACCCTGTTGCTTTTACTTACGATACCTTACTTCTGCCTTTCGGTGTCAGATTTTAGCCTTGGGTAAAATCTCCAATACCAAGTCTCCGTTTTAACCTGGCACCGACACCATCGGTACCGGGCTGAGCATGTATGTATGTGTGTACTTGATGTGATTGTGGCAGTCAGCGGTGTGGTGGCAGGATCAGAGCCCCGGTCTGGAAATGCCAGAACGGAAAACGGCGTTGGACGTGGACAAGTTCTGGGTTCTCTGACCGGAACCGTGTGAGGTAAAAACAGCAGTTGCTCAAGTGCAGGCAGGAGGTGCTGCGTGAAGAGGAGTTTGGTCTCCATCTGCATCGTTCAGCGTGACCTGAGACAGGACAGAAGGACAGAGACTGTCGGTCCCAGTCCCCGTCAGCGGACTCTCCCCGTCCCCGTCAGCGGACTCTCCCAGTCCCCGTCCCCATCAGCAGACACAATGTGAGCTAGCAGCCCCGTTTTGACAATGATGAGACCCCACAATGCAATCACCCCTGAGAAGCAGGACCAGCTGCTCTCCACTGTCTGCAATTGTGTGTGTGTGGGTGTGTGTGTGTGTGTGTGTGTGTGTGTGTGTGTGTGTGTGTGTGTGTGTGTGTGTGTGATTTCAGGCATCACTGTCACTCCAGTAATTAGCTCTACTGGAGCCATCAGGGGGAAGGGCTTTGCTCAAGGGCACATAAGCAGTACTTGTTGAGGGAGTAGAAAGTGAGAATCAGGGCGCCTGTTCAGGGGGAGGGGGAACTGGGGGGAGTGGCGTGATCCTCCCACACGCTACGTCCCTCTGGTGAAACTCCTCACTGTCAGGTGAAAAGAAGCGTCTGGCGACTCCACATGCATCTGAGGACGCGAACCCGGATCTCCGGCTCCACGGGCGACTGCGCTAACCAGTCGACGAAAGAGTCCGACCAAAAGGGTCTGTAGCCCTCCCCGGATCGGCAGAGGGGGGTGGAGCAGCCACCGGGATGGCTCAGAAGAATGGGGTAATTGGCCGGATAGAATTGGGGAAAATCCAAAAAAAGGAAAAGAGAGAATCGTGTTCACCTATGACATCTTTCAAAACCGCTGATTTTCTGATCACAAGCCTGTCCAACACCGCTCCTCTGGAGCTTATAATGTAATGTGTGTTCTAATGAAGAATTTTGTGCTTTCTTGTGTGTGTGTGTCTGCGTGTGTGTCTGCATGGGCGTGTGTGCATGCTCGCCCTCTGCAGGTGGCAGCAGGGAACATCATCAACATGCTCTGGCAGCTGATGGAGAACGGCCTGGAGGAACTCAAACTCCTACAGACGGTTCTGGTTCTGCTCACCACCAACACCGTGGTACATGACGAGGTTCTGTCCAAGGTACTAGACCCCACTGAGCATGCTAGCGCCCTCCATTTTAATATGCTGTCTGTTTTGACCCCGTTATATCCAGTCACACACACACGCAACAGACACACAAACGTCATCACAAGATCGGTTCCTCACAGCGTCCACGTAACTCAGAACCATCTGTTTTCATTCTCTCCCTTTCCTCCAAGTCTGCCTCTGTTTTAGTTTAAGTCCCATAACTCTTTTTATTTTGCAATTCAGTACGTCGTCTCCATCTGTTCCCATTTTGAAACGGGACAAGCTATCTTTGTGTGTTAACTTAAAAAACTGACTGTTCGTTGTTCTGTTCAAGTAATTCAGCTACTTGTGATTTCGTTATGCCCTCACTGAGTTGTTCTTCAAATGTCAAGTTTTCTTCATCTTTAAGTTTATTCACAATTTATTCTAAAGTTAATATTATATTAATATTATAGATTTTCTTTTTTTTCTTCTTTATTGTCTTTTATCTGTGAAGCACTTCAAGAGCTGTCTCTGCAGATGGGGAGCGCTATACAAACTCAATTTATTATTATTATTGTTATTATTATTATCACAAAACAGCAAATACCAGGAGCTAATCAACATTGGCCAGTGCCTCTGTCTACTACTACTACTACTGCGTGAATGAGAGGGAGGACAGTGGAATGGTGAGGATGCAAGGAGTAGAGGTGATGAAGGCGTATGAGTTTAAATACTTGGGGTCAACTGTCCAAAGTAACGGGGACAGGATTAGGAACGGAGGTGGAGCTGGAGGTGGCAGAGATGAAGATGATAAGATTTTCATTGGGAGTGATGAAGAAGGACAGGATTAGGAACGAGTATATTAGAGGGACAGCTCAGGTTGGACGGTTTGGAGACAAAGCAAGAGAGACAAGATTAAGATGGTTTGGACATGTGTGGAGGAGAGATGCTGGGTATATTGGGAGAAGGATGCTGAATATGGAGCTGCCAGGGAAGAGGAGAAGAGGAAGGCCAAAGAGGAGGTTTATGGATGTGTTGAGGGAGGACATGCAGGTGGCTGGTGTCACAGAGGAAGATGCAGAGGACAGGAAGAGATGGAAACGGATGATCCGCTGTGGCGCCCCCTAACGGGCGCAGCCGAAATTAGTAGTAGTAGATGGAAAATATATAGCATGGTGTTACACTATGTTACCTGGCATACTTCAGTTCTTCATTTAGTGTACTAAGTAATATACTACTCACACTCAATATTGTGTATAAATTGAGCTTTAGATGTGTTTTATATTGTGTTTCCCATTTTTAGCCTGCATCCTGTAACAGGGATTAATCAGTGTTGCATAATTTTATTTTTGTAACTTGCAGTGACTGAAAATAAAACTTTTCCCCCCCAAGCTCCACATCTGGTGCTTGGGGGGTAAAGAGCATCCCTGCTGGGGTTTGAGTACAAGTGTAGTGGTGTTTAACAGGCATGCGGTGTGAGACGGGGAGATTTTGTGCGACTGCTATATTAGAGCACATCGTTCATGTTGTTTGTCAACGCTCTCCCCTTTCCCAGGCGATCGTGCTGTGCTTCCGTCTGCACTTCACCAAGGACAACATCACCAACAACACGGCGGCTGCCACCGTCAGGCAGGTGGTCACCGTAGTCTTTGAGAGGATGGTGGCCGAAGATGAGCGCTTCAAAGGTTAGAGGCCGCTGCCGAGTCCTGTGTGTTCTTTTAGTGATAAAATATATATGTGTGTGTTTGTTTGTGTGTATGTGTGTTGGCCGGGATTTATCAAGAGGTTGTGGGAGTCTAAAGTTTTTATACAGAAGTGAGATGCCAGTTCATATTCACAGGAAGTTGTGTATGCTATGGGCTCTTCGCTAAGCCTGACGTGTGGTGCTGGTGGACAACAGTCCGTTGACAGAGTCTGTTCAGAAAATGACAGGAATCGAGAGAATTTGGGGATTAAGTCTCCATTCAACGGCAGTTAAATTCTTAGAACTACACTTTGCAATCTTTTATAAATGAATTAAGTGTTCTTGAGTTTATACACAAATAATTGCACACGTTGGTGTTCCAATACACCAAAACATGTATGGAGGAGGCATGTGGTAGTCTGCAGCCCTCCCCGGATCAGCAGAGGGGGTGGAGCAGCGACTGGGACGGCTTGGAAGAGTGGGGTAATTGGCTGGGTGCAACAGTTGTTTCTACCTCTTCACACCTACTCTCTTCTCAAAGCTCATTCCAGAAAACAAAAGTTTGGCATGTTGTGTACAGAAATCAGCCAAAATGTCCTACCCCTAACACAACAGCATGAGAAAGGAGGTGGAGTTGCCATTTTGTTTAATGATTTGCTCCAATACAAGAAGATATCTTGTGAAAATTTAGCTTCTATTGAATATATGGCTCTTCAGTTGAATTCCTCTTCTCCAGTTACATTTCTAAATATCTATAGGCCACCTAAATAAATACAATGCAAACTTGTTTGATGACACTTTTTGATGACACTCTGGACTTAATTATCTCCAAGGGTCTGAACATTTCTAAGGTTGTGGTGACTGATGTCGCTCTCTCCGATCATTCCTGTGTTTTCTTTGAGAGTACTATCTCTACACACAAATGCTCAAACAGAGGTAGTCAGAAAACAGCATATCCCTGAAAACACCAGTGAAATATTTATTCAGGCGTTCTCTTCCACACCCACCCTCTCTCGAGTCTCAGTCAATGAGCTTGTAGATAATTTTAATTCTAAAATTACAGATGTTACTGATGCCATTGCACCCACTAAGGTGAAGGTGGTCTCTGGTAAGAAAAGATCTCCATGGAGACGTGCCAAGCTGTTCAGAATAGAAAAAAAAGTGTTGTAAAGCTGAAGGCAGGTGGTGAATAAAAAAATCTTACTGTTGACATTTGTAAAGAGAGACTGCACATTTCTAATTTGGAACTGAGAAATGCAAGGCAGTACGACTTCTTTGACATCATTGCCAGAAACAATAATAATGTATATGCCTTGTTTGCTACTGTTGACAGGCTAACAAACCCCCCCTGTGACAGTAGCCTCTGAATTTCTATCTGCCAGGTCCTGCAATGATTTTGCCTCCTTCTTCAATGACAAATTCAGAAAATTAGACAGGCAGTCAGTCCCTCCGTACTAGGTACAGGGCATGTGTTGTCCCTATGTGAACCTAAAATCAATTCAAATAGCATGACACAATTTGATCTCATTAACCATAAAAACTTGGAGGATATTATACATCTGAAATCCTCCTCCTGCTGCCTTGATATTCTGCCAATAGGCTTTCTCAAAAATGTTTCAAATTGCATGTCCTCAAATCTTCTACAAATTGTCAACACATCTCTTAGGTCTCTTCCCACGGGCCCTGAAAACTGCAGTCATCAAGCCACTCTCAAAAAAGGATGATACTTCACTAATGAACAATTGTAGTCCCATATCAAACCTCATGTTTATAAGTAAAATAATTGAAAAAGCTGTTTTCCAACAGCTCAATAACTTTTTGGCGCTAAACAAGTTTTGATGTCTTCCAGTCAGGATTTCAACCTACCACAGCACTGAGACTACTTTTGTTAAAGTCTTTAGTGACATCCGCTTAAACACAGACAGTGGCAGAATCTCAGTCCGGTATTGTTGGATCTCAGTGTTGCATTTGACACAGTCACCTACAACATATTAGTAGACTGATTGGAAAACTGGGTGGGACTTTCTAGCATAGCACTAAACTGGTTTGAATCCTACTTAAAGGACAGGGACTACTTTGTGTCTATAGGTACAGTGGTCCTTGAAAGTTTGTGAACACTTTAGAATTTTCTATATTTCTGCATAAACATGACCATAAATATGACACCAGATACTGAAAGCAAAGGGTCACATACTTTTGCTACTCACAGATACGTAATATTGGATCATTTTCCTCAATAAATAAATGACCAAGTATAATGTTTTTGTCTCATTTGTTTAATTGGGTTCTCTTTATCTACTTTTAGGACTTGTGTGAAAATCTGATGATGTTTTAGGTCATATTTATGCAGAAATATAGAAAATTCTAAAGGGTTCACAAACATTCAAGCACGACTGTAACTAATCTGAGCGTACAAAAATGACCTGTGGAGTTCCCCAAGGCTCCATTCTGGAGCCGCTTCTGTTTAACATCTATGTGCTCCCACTAGTTCAGATTATGGAAAACAACAAAATATGTTACCATAATTATGCAGACAACACGCAGATTTACATAGCCATATCATCAGGGGACTATAATCCCATGCAAGTACTGAGTAAGTGCATTGAACAAATTAATGATTGGATGTCTCAGAATTTTCTTCAATTAAACAAAAATAAAACTGAAGTATCTTTCTTTGGAGCCAAGGAAGAACAATTAAAAGTCAGCACTTAGTTACAATCAGTAATGTTAAAAACCACAAACCAAGCCAGAAATCTTGGTGTAGTCATTGACTCAGACCTGTATTTAGTTAGCAACATTAAGACAATTATAAAGTCAACCTACTATCACCTGAAGAATATATAAAGAATTAAAGGATTTATGTCTCAGCAGGATTTGGAAAACTTGTCCATGCATTTATCTTCAGTTGACTCAACTACTGTAATGGTGTCTTTACAGGTTTTTCTAAAAAACTGATCAAAAAGCTGCAGCTGATTCAGAACACTGCTGCTCGAGTCCATACTTAGACCAGAAAAGTGAATCACATCACTCCAGTTCTGAGATCGCTACGCTGGCTTCCTGTCTGTCAAAGAATTGATTTTAAAACTCTTCGTTTATAAAGCAGTGAATAGTGTAGGGCCAAAATGCATTTCTTTTTTTTTCTTTTTTTTGGGGGGGGGCTCCCCCCCTTTCCCCTCAATTGTATCCAGCCAATTACCCCACTCTTCTGAGCCGTCCCGGTCTCTGCTCCACCTCCTCTGCCGACCCGTGGAGGGCTGCAGACTACCACATACCTCCTCCTATACATGTGGAGGCCCCAGCCGCTTCTTTTCACTTGACAGTGAGGAGTTTCACCAGGGGGACATAGCGCGTGGGAGGATCACACTATTTCCTCCAGTCCCCCCCCCCCCCCGAACAGGCACCTCGACGAACCAGAGGAGGCGCTAGTGCAGCGACCAGGACACATATCCACATCCAGCTTCCCAACCGCAGACATGGCCAGTTGTGTCTGTAGGGACACCCAACCAAGCCGGAGGTAACACAGGGATTCGAACTGCTGATCCCTGTGTTGGTAGGCAACGGAATAGACCGCCACGCCACCCTTTGTCCCCAGCTGTGGACTCTCAGGGAAAATAGCTGTTTATAATTGCTTATTTTAATACATGAAGGATGCATCGCTTGTAGATTGGCTAAGGCAGCTTACTCTGAGACTCTTAGTCTTAGCAGCTTAGTCTGACTCCAATTCAAATGTCAGGAAACTACCTCCCTGTCAGACTCCTCCGTCTGCTAGCCCTCCTGTGAATTAGCAAAGGAGAGAAAAAGCGGAGGAGATAGGGAATGGCAGCCTTATCATGTAGGCGTAGAAGAACGATGGTTTCAGCCAACCTCTGCGTTTGTGTGTGTGTGTGTGTGTGTGTGTGCGCGCGCGCGCGCGCGTGCGTGCACATTCGCACCTTCCAGCATGACATTGTGCATGTCTGCATGTCACTTTGTTTGTTTGTCATTGTGCAACTGTTTTTGTTTTGTGTATGTTTTAATGGAACACAGCCGGCGCCCCTGGGGGCCCCTAGTCACAGCTGGCTCATATCTCTATTCCCCCCCCCACACACACACACACCCAAACCCCTAATCTATCATTCATTCTCTGTCCATCTATCCTTAACTCATAACCTCAAAACTACCTGTTTCCAACCCCTCCTCACGCTCTCTCTCTCTCTCTCTGTCTCTCTCTCTCATTGTCTCTCTTCCTCTCGGTGTTCGTATATCCTAATTCCTTTCTCTCTCACCCCCAGGAATTGTGGAGCAGCCTCCCCCTGTTCAGGGCAACACCAACCGGAGGTCCGTCAGCACTCTGAGACCGAGCGCCAAGGATGCCTACATGCTTTTCCAGGTACGGCCACCAGGGGGAAGCAGCCCTCCATGCCACCCAACGCCCCTTCCCTCTATGGCAGACAAGTCAGCTCATGTCTGTTCACGCGCAGATAGTGTTTAGGATTACTCTGTCAAATCACACACGTCTCTTTTTAACACGGAAACGGATTCCATGTCAGATGTCAACTCCAGCGGCTCTGTAACCCTCCCTTACTGACAAGCAGCGTATTATCCATCCATTATGCAAACCGCTTATCCTGCTGTCAGGGTCGTGGGGATGCTGGAGACTCTCCCAGCAGTCATTGGGCGGCATTATTATAGCAATATAATGACGAGAATGAGAAGAATATACAAATCTGTCTCCTTGCTGTAGTAAAGGTCAGCTGAAGTTGTTTTGCTCTTGAATAATTCACAGCAGGGGAAGTTCCCTGACATATCAGCCTCAACCTTTCTACCGGAGGGGCCATCTCTGTATTCACCAAATCTCCTTTATTGATACAAATGTAATTTCTTTCCTTTTTGTGCTTTTCTTTCAAAAGGCAAGAAACGGGAGAAGGTTTTTTTTTCCCTATCCTATTTATTTATTTATTTATTTATCTCAGAGCTGACGTTTAGAATTTTACATCTGTACTGATGGGTGGCGCAGTGGTTAGCGTGGTTGCCTCACAGCAAGAAGTTTCTGGGTTCGAGCCCTGGGGTAGTCCAACCTTGGGGGTCATTCTGGGTCGTCCTCTGTGTGGAGTTTGCGTGTTCGCCCCGTGTCTGCGTGGGTTTCCTCCGGGGGCTCCGGTTTCCTCCCACAGTCCAAAGACATGTAGGTCAGGTTAATCAACCATACTAAATTGTCCCTGGGTGTAAATGTGTGTGTGAGAGTTGGCCCTGTGATGGCCTGGTGGCATGTCCAGGGTGTCTCCCCACCTGCCGCCCAATTACTGCTGGGATAGGCTCCAGCATCCCTGCGACCCTGAGAGCAGGATAAGTGGTTTGGATAATGGATGGATGGGTGATGTATGAAGATATGTTGGCTTCAAACGACTGGTTGATGTGTTCTACAACTGTTCATGTTCCCCCGTGATCAGCCAAAGCCCAAAATGGGTAGAAATATTTAGTTTCCTTTTACAGATATCAGGTGTGTCTTCTGTTGCTCCAAATCCATGCTGCACCTCGCTATGACATTCCATACCATCACCCCCACCCCCCACCATACACACCATCACCCCCACCATACACACCGTCACTCCCACCCCCCACCATACAGATTCTTGACAGCTGCTGTTTCTGAGCCTCCGACGCATCTCTGACATTGTGCTTTGTTGAATCTGTATCCTATTGTCTGTGTGTCGTTTAGGACCTTTGCCAGCTCGTGAATGCCGACGCCCCCTACTGGTTGGTGGGGATGACAGAGATGACGAGGACTTTTGGACTGGAGCTGCTTGAGTCGGTCCTCAATGACTTCCCTGGAGTCTTCCTACAGGTATGCAAAACAAGCACACAACTACGGGTACGCACAAAAATACACACACCTACAGGTACTTACAAAAATACACACACTTACGGGTACATACAGAAATACACACACTTACAGGTACATACAAAAATAAACACAACTATGTACTGAAAAATTCACCTAGAGGTATGCACAGAAATACCCACACTTATAAATATACACACAGCTACAGGTACACACAGATTTCTATCAAACCTTTGTTTATTCAATTATTGCCCTTACCCAGTTCAACCACTCCAGGGTCTGGAAGAGCTGGAGTCTGTCCCAAAACAATCAAGCATAAATAGTGAAGGAATCAATAAATGAATGAAAGGATGATTGCTTCCCCCCCCCCCCCCATTTCAAACCTTCAGACTGTTCTTACAGTTATTCTACCCAGCAGGCCTTTCTTTTGCGGGCTGTCTTTGGATCATAATAATACAATAGGTACAAGCTGCAGTCCTCTCATCATGAACTCTCATGTGTTGTCTTGAAAGTTTTCCTGAAAGCGGGAACGGTAACGGGAGAAAACAAGGCTAACTAGCTCCCTGGGTACCACAAGAGTTAGTCCAGAAACTAATAAAGCACAGTTTGCAATGCCTCATGGGAACTGGAACCGTTGTAGCCATAGCACACCTTTGGCCAATCAGAATGCTGAAGTTGCCCCTCATGCACCTTACAGTACACCAGATAATGGAATTTCATATGATGTTGGATAAACTATGATGTCATCTGTTTTAACGTGTGTCTTGGCTTGCCTGCACCTCATTTGACACTGCCATCTCTCCTCCCCCTCCTGTTTTTTCCACCTCCCCCCCTGCAGCACCAGGAGTTCAGCTTCCTGCTGAAGGAGCGTGTGTGTCCTCTTGTCATCAAGCTCTTCTCCCCCAACATCAAGTTCCGTCAGGGCAGCAGCAGCGCGGCATCGCCGGCACCGGTGGAGAAGCCCTACTTTCCCATCTGCATGAGGCTGCTGCGCGTGGTCTCCGTCCTGATCAAGCACTTCTACAGCCTGCTGGTGAGACGCCCGAGCTGACAGGGTTACATTGATCTGGTCTGATTGGAAATGGCGGCACGGTGGCGCAGTGGTTAGCGCGGTCGCCTCACAGCAAGAAGGCTCTGGGTTTGAGCCCCGGGGTAGTCCAACTTTGGGGGTTGTCCCGGTCATCCTCTGTGTGGAGTTTGCATGTTCTCCCCATGTCTGCGTGGGTTTCCTCCGGGTGCTCCGGTTTCCTCCCACAGTCCAAAGACATGTAGGTCAGGTGAATCGGCATTACTAAAATGTCCCTAGGTATGAATGTGTTTGTGTGTCGGCCATGTGTGATGGCCTAGTGGCCTGTCCAAGGTGTCTCCCCGCCTGCCGCCCAATGACTGCTGGGATAGGCTCCAGCATCCTCGTGACCCTGAGAGCAGGATAAGCGGTTTGGATAATGGATGGATGGATGGATGATTGGAAATGGGATTGAATTGATAGTAATGTTGAATTACTTTGACACCGTTTAAAGGGAAACAACCATGCAGAATTCCCGTGTGTCCTGGAAATTTATGTAGTTTTCGAGTCATGGTGAACCTCTGGAAAATGATCATGTTGGATTATTGTAAATGTACATCATAAAGTTGTGTTTTTACCACTGAGATTGTTTTTGCCCACTGAGATTGGATATTTCCAGCATATCATTTAAGCCAGAGTGCATGTTTCTAACCGCCACTGAGACTGAGGCTTGAAGTTTGGTGTATGTGAAGTGAAAAGCTAAAAATCGCACAGCCATGTCGGCGTCCAGGTAGCGTAGCATTCTATTCCATTGCCTACTAACACAGGGATCGCTGGTTTGAATCCCCGTGTTACTTCCGGCCTGGTTGGGCGTCCCTACAGACACAACTGGCCATGTCTGCGGGTAGGAAGCCGGATGTGGGTATGTGTCCCGGTCGCTGCAGTAGCGCCTCCTCTGGTCGTCAGGGCGCCTGTTCGGGATGGGGGGGATATTGTGATCCTCCCAGACGCTATCGAAGGAGACATGTGGTAGTCTGGAGCCCTGCCCGGATCGGCAGAGGAGGTGGAGCAGCAACCGGGACGGCTCGGAAGAGTGGGGTAATTGGCCAAGTATAGTTGGGGAGAAAAAAAGGGGGGGAGGATCCCCCAAAAAATTGCACAGCCCGTTTAGTCAGTGTTGTCCTTGAAAATAATTACTTAAAAACAGCAAGAGCCCCATCATCATTTTGACATTTTCTCTTTATTTAGATATGCTGTAGGGAAAGTAGTAGTAGTGGTAGATACGCTGTAGGGAAAGCTCTCCATCAGCAACCATTATACTGAGCAGTCTTTTCATGTGAAGATGGGCTGCATTGTATAAGAAAATGTGAACAACAACACAATATACAGTTGTATAAGCCCAAAACATTCTAAAGGACACCAGCCACCACGCTGATGTTCTGTTCTCACTCCTAAAAGACGCTACCAGAGGATCACATCACACACCAGCCGTCTCGGTGACAGTTTCTTTCCACAGGCAGTCAGGTTGCTGAACAGCCGACGCACCCATATGCACCTCACATTGTTGTGGTATGGTGTGCTGTATAATGAGTATATAATGTATGAATCCATTCTGTACATAGTCTATGTAGGTCTGTAGTGTTGTCCTTTCTTTTTTTGGAGGGGGGGTTGTCCTTTGCCCTTGTGTCCCTTAAAGCAGAGAGATCCAGAGAACCAGAATGTCACTGTGTTCTAATGCACATGACAGTAAAGTTGAACTTGAATGACTCCAGCGAACATGAAAACACACCTTTGTGGACCAGTGAAGGACGTGTTTGTGTGTGTGTGTGTCGTAGGTGACGGAATGTGAGATCTTCCTGTCTCTACTGGTGAAGTTCCTGGATGGCGAGAAGCCCCAGTGGCTGAGGGCGGTGGCCGTGGAGTCGGTCCACAGGCTGTGTGTGCAGCCGCACCTGTTAAGGTAAACACACAATTGTAGCTCCAACAACACCAACACAAACGTTACCTGCTGTCGTCCGGGGAGAGTTTCCGTCTTATTGTGGAGACGAAATTAACTCTTCTTCCTGTGATCAACCGTGACGATAACCTGGGAAGGTCGTCAGGTGGTCCCATGTCTTGCTGAATGGTTCCTGGTGGGTTTCCCATCCGCAGTAGTTTGGGAATGTCACTGGATAGTCTTTGTGTCCTGTGGTGTGCAGCTAATCATAACAAAGACATGAAGCCTCTCGTCTGGTTGATGTCAATTTGGCACGCCAGTTGGGGGGGGGGTCCTTGCTGCAAATTAACAGACTTGTATTTTCCTGTTTGAGTTTGGCTGATTCTGGACGTACCTTTACCACCACTTGTGAATCTACAACTTATCTGTTGTTGTGCCTGTCCGCACAGGTCCTTCTGCCAGTCATATGACATGAAGCAGCACTCCACCAAGGTCTTCAGAGACATCGTCAATGCCTTGGGCTCCTTCATCCAGTCCCTCTTCATCGTACCCAACGCAGGAAACCCTGCAGCCGCCAGCATACCTCCCGGTCAGTCCATATGACAAACAGGCTAACCAAAGCCCCCGCTGAGTTCCACTTCAGCGTACTCATGTTAGTGAGCTTAATTAGCCTGCTGATAGGAAAGATTTTCCAAAAATGTGCGTTTAGACCTAGCAGCTCTTTTTTTCTGCAGTTGTACCTCCAAATTCACTTTCAAAAATATTCATGAAGCTCATAGGAAACTTGTGGCTTTACCAACAACCAGGCCAAGCTAAACCTGAGGCTTAGACGAGAGTGTTTTGAATATAGACCTGAAACTAAGATTATTCCTGTCATGTACTAAAGTATAATGTTGCTCTGAGATGGAAGAGCCAGTTTGTTTTATTTTTTATTTTCTATAAATATAGTCTGATTTACAATATCAAGCAGTTTGCGATGCAGACCGTCAGGTTAGTCAGACGCAGAGGCCCCTGCTGCCGATCGACCCGGTCCCGGCTCTGTTCTGTCCTGGCCCCACAGTGGTGGAATGAACTCCCCGCTGACGTCAGGACAGCGGAGTCACTGCCCATCTTTCGGCGCAGGTTGAAAACTCACCTCTTTAAGAACTGCTACCCTGTTACTTGTTCTTAGCACTTATTGTATTCACTCATTTAAAAAAAAAACTCTTTCTTGCACTTTTACTTTAGCACTGGTTTTGCTCTTAGATGCTTGTTTAGGTGCACTTATGACCTCTGATGACTAGTAGTTCTCCTGATTTCCTACGTTAAATGCGCTTATTGTAAGTCGCTTTGGATAAAAGCATCACATAAATGACTGAAATGTAATGTAATGTAATATGGGCCTTGAAGATCATGATAGATGACCATATAGTTGTGTAAATCTTACCCAGTTTTATTCATAAAGTTTAAACCTTCAGCAAAAAAAATGCATAAAGTCAAAGTTGTCACAGTTTGACCTGTGATCAGTCACTTCCTGGTCGCCTCATGAAGGAAGGTGGTACCTGTATATATGTCAATGACAATCTAGAAAACATCACGAAATAGACTGACCAAATGTGTCCCTTTGTCTTAACTCCCCGCTTTCCCTCTCCATCTCTGTAGGTGGTTCAGGCTCGGGTGTCCAGGGGGCGGTCCAAGGTGGTCCTGGGGCAGGAGGTGTTGGTGGGGGTCTGACCACCCAGGCTGCCTTTGAGTATCGGGGTACCTGGATCCCCCTCATGACTGTCAGTGTACAGGGCAGCGCCAAGGCCACCTAGTGAGTACACACACACACACACACACAACCAACCTACCTGTATTGTCTGTCTGTGTCTCTATATTCTGTCTGTTGTCTTTATTTCCATCTGTGTGCATCTATCTCTTGAGTCGTTCTTTGTCTGACTAGCTGTGTGTCTGTACCCATATCTTTGTCTATTTGTCTGCCTGTCTGTACCTGTTAGTGATGCGCAGGTCGACCCGTGGGTCGGACGGGTTCAAGTAAGCTGACTAGAAAATATCACGGGTTCGGGTGGGCGGGTCACAAAATGACAAAGCCGCTTTCAGAGTAACTTACAAATAACTTAAAGAGACACATTGTGCAATAGGCTGTGCAGTACTAGTCTGCCTCTTCCCTCTCTCTCTTCCCCTCTCTTTTTTCCTCTCTCTGTCACTCTCTTTCTCTCTCTTCCCCTCTCTCTGTCACTCTCTCTCTCTCTTCCCCTCTCTCTGTCACTCTCTCTCTCTCTTCCCCTCTCTCTGTCACTCTCTCTCTCTCTTCCCCTCTCTCTGTCACTCTCTCTCTCTCTTCCCCTCTCTGTCACTCTTTCTCTCTCTTCCCCTCTCTCTGTCACTCTCTTTCTCTCTCTTCCCCTCTCTCTGTCACTCTCTTTCTCTCTCTTCCCCTCTCTCTGTCACTCTCTCGTCCCCTCTCTTGCTTCCTCTCTCTCTTCCTCTCTGTCACTCTCTCTCTTCCTCTCTCTCTGTCACTCTCTCTCTTTCAAACACACATGCACGGAAGCAGCTTTATCGTCAGTTTATGATTGTGGTTTTGGTCAGTGTAGGAGTGTTGAGGCTTCACCTGTGAGTTTTTTCCCCTAAGTGGTGTCCGTAGCGGTTGTTTACACCGCCAAAGTACCTGTTTTGGTCAGAATTAAGCTGTGTGTGTGTGCGCGCGGGCGGGCCCGCGCGTTGGGGAACAAGAGGTTTGCCCTGGGGGCAGTGTGAATTGGGGAGGGGGGGCAGTGTTTCCTGTGGAACCAGAGGTACCCCCCCCCACACACACACACACACAGCAGACCTGTTGTTAACATGCATTAATAGACCTTTTTAAGGCGGTCTAGCGTGCCAGTTAAACAGAATGTACATTTCCGTCTCTTTAATTGAGTAAATTCTACAATATAATCATGCTACTTAACACGTTGTTGTTCTGGATTACTTATCTAAAGTGTTACTGTCCTATTTCAGTCACTGCAGGTGTTCATGTGTTAAGTTTCAAGGACAAATTGTATTTTGCAGTAACCGTAAGTGCCAGAAGACGGCATTTATATATTATATAGCTGCAATTGATGTTTCATTTATTTATTTATTTTTTAAATACATTTATTTATTTTTACCCTTCTCTCCCCAATTGTACTTGGCCAATTACCCCACTCTTCCTAGTCATCCTGGTCGCTGCTTCACCCCCTCTGCTGAGCCGGGGTCCGGGGAGGGCTGCAGCCTACCACATGCCTCCTCCGATACATGTGGAATCGCCAGCCGCTTCTTTTAACCTGACAGTGAGGCGTGTTGCCAGGGGGATGTAGCATGTGGGATGATCACGCTGTTCCCCCCCAGTTCCCTCTCTCCCCCGAACAGGCGCCCCAACTGACCAGGGGAGTTGCTAGTGCAGCAACCAGGACTCACCCACATCCGGCTTCCCACACACAGACACGGCCAATTGTTTCTGTAGGTATGCATGACCAAGTCGGAGGTAACACGGGGATTCGAACTGGCGATCCCTGTGTTGGTAGGCAATGGAACAGACTGCTACGCTACCCAGATGCTTTATTTTCAAATCTTTATTAAACATTTTCACATAAAAACAGGCGTTTTCATTGTTAAACACACCTTCAAATCATTCCAAGCAGCATACTTGAGAAAAAAAGAGAAGAAATAAAAAAACTATAAGTTAAATTAACTTAAACTTTAAGGAGGTTTTATCAATATATAACGTAAATAATTCAGAGTCTTAAGACATCCATCTTTTCCAGTTTTTTTTTAAATGCCACAAAACTTGGAGCAACTTCAAAAAAATCTACACTTGTCTATATGAAATTCACCCATAATCAAGATATCCATCCATTATCCATCCGTTATCCATCCATTATCCAAAGCGCTTTTCCTGCTCTCAGGGTGTGTGTAATCAAGATATTACTACACAAAATGTAACATGACAGATGGGTTCAAGGTGGAGGTGGGATTACATCAAGGATCGGCTCTGAGCCCTTTCTTGTTTGCAGTGGTGATGGACAGGTTGACGGATGAGGTCAGGCAGGAGTCTCCGTGGACTATGATGTTCACGGATGACATTGTGATCTGTAGCAAGAGTAGGGTGCAGGTGGAGGAGAGCCTGGAGAGGTGGAGGTATGCACTGGAGAGAAGAGGAATGAAAGTCAGTAGGAGCAAGATGGAATACCTATGTGTGAATGAGAGGGAGGACAGTGGAATGATGAGGATGCAAGAAGTAGAGGTGACTACTGAAGAATATTGTCTATATGAGCAATATATACGTATATACAATTTTGTTTTAAAATCAGTATGACTTGAAATATTACCATCTTCATACATTAAATGTACTATTACCCAAACTCCTTTCTACATCCAATCTTTATAACATAAAGATTTCCTCTTATATAAAGTAGGATATAAAGTTTATTATATAGAATATAACTTTTATTGCAGATTGTAACATTATGTGGAGTGAAATTATGCTTATAAAGCATGTTCCAGTATACTACCTGCATATGATAATCTGACAACTTAAAAGGCAATTTTAAGGGGTCAAAATCACATCTTAGAAGAAACTTAATTCCTCCTACCAATTGAAAAAGATAAGCTGGTAAACTAAACAATAAGCATCGTTCACAATTTATAAAAGTCTGCAACCGTCTTAATTTAATGATGACCTCAAAATCAATTATATTCATACCCCCTCCTTCTACTCCTTTTACCATATCACCTCTCGAATCAAGTGGTGTTTATTATTCCAAATAAAATTAAAATGAATTTAGTTTATTTTCTTAATACACCTGTCTGGTACAGCTAATATCCTTCCATCTTTGTGATCAAGATTCTTCCAAAAATTTAAATATTCTTTGTAGCCAGCGATTCATAATCTTTTTGATTCTTTTGCACACCGGCTTGGGTATTAGTGTTTTCCCTGTCAATATATATTTTACTAGTAGTTACTCCCAAATATTTGACCTTATTTTGATTGGAATGTTATGAATTAAAGTTTGCGTGTTATCATGGATAGCCAAAATCTCACCCTTTTTATATTTAAATACAACCATGAAGTATCTGAAATCTTCCATCTTTTATCCAAGGTGCTGTACATCTGGGAGGTAGTTGACTTGTACAGCATTAGGCGTCTAAGGCACAGACTCTTACTGGAGACTTGTCCCAACCGGGGTTTGGACCCCTGATCTCTGGTAGGAAAGATTAAGTTTCCTTTATTAATCCCCTTGGGGAAATTCAGTTACTGCAAATTAACCCATCCTAGCTGTGATCTGTGTAGCTAGGAGCAGTGGGCTGCCGCCTTCATACTGCCTCCGGGGACCAACTCCAGTTCTTTTCCCATTGCCTTGGTCAGGGCACAGACAGGAATATGAACCCTAACATGCATGTTTCTTTTGATGGTGGAGGAAACCAGAGCACCGGGAGAAAACCCACTGCAGACATGGGGAGAACATGCAAACTCCACACAGAGGACAACCTGGGATGACCCCCAAGGTTGGACAACCCCGGGGTTCGAACCCAGGACTTTCTTGTTGTGAGGCAACAGTGCTAACCACCATGCCGGCCCAAAAAAGCCGGCGTTCTTACCTACTAGTTCAGTCAGTAAGGTATTTTTAATATACAACGCTAGTAACTCAGCTGGTAGTATGAAAAGAAGCTGACTAACTGGGTCTCCTTGTCGTATTCCCCTCTTAACATCAAATCTCCTTGTGGTCCCTGACTGAAGTAAGACAGCACTTTTTATTCCTTGTACAACATTGAAACAACAATTAATTTTTTACCAAAACCAAAGTGTTGCTGTGACTGTAAAATCAAGGAGTGTTCAAGCTTTTCAAGCTTAAGAAGTCCAGAAATAATATGATACCATCATCTTCCACTGAACGTGCATAATCCAACAAATCTAAAATAAGACGGATGTTATGTATTAACCGATTTTGAAGAAAACCAGATTGTGTATCACTGTTAATCTTAGTCATTCCACTTTTAAGTCTACTAGCTAATGCATGAGTAAATATTTTATAATCAACATTAAATAATTGGCCTTTAATTATCAATAATTGTTTTATCCTCATTTGTTTAAAGTCTGACTCAATCTGAGGACTAAATGGTTGTACTTTGTTAAAGAAATTATTCAAGTTTGTCTCCGAAAATGATGATGAATATATGTTTTGCTAAAACTTAAATACTTCATCAGCTGTATCTTTTGGGTTGGTTACAACTTTATTTTCTACATTTAGAATGGGGATTGCATTTCTTTTCTGTCCTGTTTTCTCTAATCTACTGAAATGGGAACTATTTTTCTCACCATCTTCAATCCATTTTGCTCTGGATTGTATACATGTCCTTCATGCTTTATTCACACATGACTCATCTAATTTAGCTTGCCAACCAAACAGTTCTTTATTTGTATCCTATAACAAGGTCCTTTTACAACAACCATCATCATTTATCAGTTTTCTTTCTAATTCTTTTTGCTTTTCACCTATACCTTTACCGTAATGAATACAGTTTGTATATAAAAAAAATATATCATTTCTTTCCATAAGAAAGTGTCATCATTTGTCGTAACTGAAGATGAGATTTTTCTCACCATTCTACAGTATTGCTCATGGAACAACTCGTCTGTTTATTTAGTAGCCTTGACCCGGACACTTCGGCTAAGATAGTACAATAGGCTATGCCTTGCAGTCAGTGTATGATGCTGGGCAAACAGCCCAAAAAGGAAATAGTGCGACAGTGCTCACTTTGCTGTTGCCTAGGCTAAACTTGGAGGTTTGCGGGTCGGGTTCGGGTGGTTAGTTAACACATATTTTAATGGGTCGGCCGCCGTGCGGATTGGCTCTCATAACGGATCAGGTGGGTGTGGGTATTAAAAGAAACCTGACCTGTGCATCACTAGTAACTTATTTTGGTTTGTCTTATTGTTTGTCTATCTGTGCTTCTGTTTGTATCTTCATCTTTCTGCCAGCTTGTGTCTGTCCTTTGGTCTTCTATCTGTCTGTCTGCATCCGTCTATTTGTCAGTCTGTATATCATCATTCAGTCTCGACCAGTCTTTCTCCATTGGTCTGCCTTTGTCTGTCCATACACCCACCTTTTCTATTTACATGTCTGTGTGTCTGTTAGTTTGCCTATCTACCTGTCTGCCTGCATCTGTCTCTCTGTCTTGTTGCCCATTTCCTAAACTCAGCCACATATACACAGAGAGTAAAAGCCCAAGGACGTGGGTTCTTCCCTTTCATCCACTAATTTCAATATAAAATACATCTGGAAACTGTCTTCACTTAAAAAAGTCCAAATTATGTTTGCTGGATCCTTTCACCAGCCGCCACTTTAATCCTAGACCCAAACACTGCCAAAGAAAGCCTGTTATTAGCCCGTCAGTGAAAACAGTTTACAGGGTTCTTCAAATTCATCATGGCCTACCTGGTTTCAATTACACTTCTAACTCGAAGGAGTCAGCCAGACATCTCTCCGTTGTTGGCTGAGATGGACGGTATAGCCTTGCAACATGTGTCTTTCAGTTTAATTAAAGATTTTAATTAAGGATTCTGTTGTTCTACAGTATAGTTGTTTGTGTTATTTGTTAATAAAAAACATTTTCCAAAAGGTTTGATGCATTTTTTGCATGTTTGTAATCCCTAGGGATTTGGTTGAACGAGGTCCTGGTGATGTACTGCGCTGTTTTCACCACCCTCTGTAGAGCCTTGTGGTAAAGGGCAGCACAGCTACCATACCAGGTGGTGGTGCAGCCAGTCAGGATACTCTTGATGGTGCATCTGTACAAGTTGTAGAGTATCCTGAAGTTCATGCCAAACTTCTTCAGCCTGCAGAGAAAGAAGAGCCGTCGTCTCAGCGGCTTGACGACGATGCTGGTGTGGTGTGACCACGTCAGGTCCTCACTGATGTTCCCTATGAGGAACCTTAAGCTGCTGACTCTCTCCACTGCTGTCCTGCTGATGTAGATGGGGGTGTGTCTTCCCCCCTGCAGCTCCCTGAAATCCACTATCAGATCCTTAGTTTTGCTAATGGTGAAATGGAGGTTGTTTTCCTGGCACCATGCAGTCAGGGCTCTCACTTCATCTCTGTAGGCCGTCTTGTCATCATCTGTGGTCAGGCTGAATGACGGTGGTGTCGTCAGCAAACTTAATGATGGTGTCGGAGCTGTGTGACCATGCAGTCGTGTGAACAGGGGGAGTGTAAGCACACAGCCCTGGGGCCACGAGTGCTGAGAGTCAATGTGGAGGAGGTAGTGATGCACATCCTCACTACCTGTGGTCTGCTCGTCAGGAAGTCTTGGACCCAGCTGCACAGGGTGGTGTTTAGTCCTAGGTCTCTGAGCTTAATGACAAGCTTAGAGGGCACAGTGGTGTTGAATGCTGAACTGTAGTCGATGAGCAGCATTCTCACATATGTGCTGCTCTGTTCCAGGTGGGAGAGGGCAGTGTGGAGGGCGACGGCATCATCAGTTGATCTGTTGGCCCTGTAGACAAACTGTAGTGGGTCCAGGGTGTCAGACAGCAGTGAGGTGATGTGAGTTTTGACTAGCCGCTCAAAGCACTTCATGATGACTCATGTGAGTGCCACCGAGTAGGAGTCATTTACACAGAGCATCTTTGGCTTCTTCAGGACAGGGACGATGATGGTCGTTTTTGAGGCATGTGGCGACTAGAGACTGGAACAGGGAGTGGTTGAAGATTTCTGTGAACACATCTGCCAGCTGGTCTGTGCACACCTTGAGAACCTGGCCTGGGATACCATCTGGACTAGGAGCCTTGCGTGGATTAATCCTTTTGAAAGATTTGCACACGTCTGCCCTAGTTATTTCCACTGGGCAGGAGTCCTGACCATTTGTATATCCGAAAAAATGACAGAGGCAGTTGTGACGTCCACGTCTCCTCAGTGGACTCCTGACAAAGGAGTCCTGCCTCGTTTTCCCCACTTTCTCTGCTGGCGGCGCTTCTCGGGATTTTTTTCCCCAGGTAACCCAAACAGTTGATTGTCTGTGATCACTGTTGTTGTTCTCAAGGTAAAATCTGAATCTATTGTGTTCCTAATGTTCAGTAGTGTTTGCCCATCACAGGTAACGAGAGCCGAGTTAACATAACCACTCAGCAAAACCACTAAATAGACATAAAAAAGCTAATTTGAGGCAGAGCTACATGCATGGCAGCCGGAAGTATAATGATGCAATACTGAGGATAAGGCAATATGGAAAATTTGTCTGAGAGAAGGGATCAGAACAGGTGGCAAATGTACATCCATCCATCTTGGTAATCAAGGCCAACAAACTCCTGTGGGAGCAGAAGGTGTTGATACCAGTTATCAGCAGCACACAAGGGTAGAGATGCTAATATAAAAATGACACCATGACAACTCTAGTGATGAATCAGATCAGTGGAAAGAAACTGAGCAAACATTCAAGCTCCAGCAGCTCCATCCATCTAACTCGTTCACATGGGATAAAAGATCAGTACCCAGCCACCAACGTACTGAACCTCACCAAGTCTGTCGTTTTTCAGCAGTGTAACCGACATCACCAACGGTTCCCCTGATAATCGCACTGCTGGAGCAAATCAACCAGGCGTTTGTTGACCAAACAGTTTTTCTCAGACGTCAAGGCCCAGAATGTCGAAGATGGGACAAGCGGCTTTATTCAGAACCACAGGAATCGTATTACCGGGCCAATGAACAAACTTCCACTCTGAGGACCGTAAACACAGCTGTCATTAGCATGCACTATTTACAGAGAACAGGGGATTTAAAGCATGGGGAGATCAAATAAAAGTCAAAGGCCGTTTTTCTGTCAAACCAGAGGTGATATTTAAATTGGCGTTTTCTTTGGAGGTTAATGTGAAGCATCTGTTGTAATAGGAAGTAGTGGTGGTAGTTCTGGGGCTAGAGGGCAGAGGGCTTTTTGAAGGGGGAAAGTCAGGTGTGACCCTGTCATGTTCTCCCCCTCCGGGTAGAAATGATGAGGGCATAGTTGTTCTGTTTATATTCAAATCTTTTATTACCAATTATTTTAGGGGCAATTTTGCTTCATTAGGTAGGGTAATAGAGACCAACAGAAAATCTGGGGAGAGAAATGAAAAGATGTGCAGCAAAGGTCCTGAATCCTGAGGGCAATTAGCACCAGGACGCCTGTTCATTAATTATCCCCAGTTAAGTGGATTCTGATGAAAGCGAGGGTACCCTTCCTCACCTTACTTATTAAAGCCAAATTCATAGATTGAATCGTGCAAATTGGGAGCGACTGTGTATTAGACGGTAAATAGTTTGTACATTCAGTGTCCTGCAGTATTGGTTTTTTTTGGGGGGGGGGGGTGTAAGGTGTACACACACCTACCAGTGAGGGAAGGTCACGGGATGTGTTGTATGGTGACTACTGAGAGGACAGGACACAGGTTGAATGTAATTATAATTGTGTTTGTGTGTGTGTGTGTGTGTATATCCATATCTATCTATCTATCTATCTATCTATCTATCTATCTATCTATCTATCTATCTATCTATCTATCTATCTATCTATCTATCTATCTATCTATCTATCGATCTATCTATATATAAACTTAGCACAAAAAGTAAGGAAATGTGTGTTTGGTAGATTATGTCTTTGTTGTAACAATGCTTCTTGGCAATAAATCTTCTATCAGGCAGCTTATGGGCAGCACCTGGGGTACCAGAAGCTCAAAACAAGAGTCAATAGCAACAGCAAAATAAGCTGTTTAGCACTGGCAGAGAAGATTTGGCAAATTTTTCATGGGCGCAACCCACATACTCAGCTCTGCTGCTCATCCCACAGATGCATGTTCCTTACACATGTGGCCCCATTTAAAAGGGAAATAAACAGGCTTTCCAACGGCATAAGATTTATTGCCAAGAAGCATTGTTACAACAAAGAGATAATCTACCAAACACACATTTCCTTACTTTTTGTGCTAAGTGTGTATATATACATATACATATATATCTCTCCATATCTATATATCCACGCATATATATATATATATATATATATATATATATATAGAGAGAGAGAGAGAGAGAGAGAGAGAGAGAGAGAGAGAGAGAGAGAGAGAGAGAGAGAGAGAGAGATAATATGCTATATAGCTAGCTAGCTAAAAAGGTATGTATAGGGGTATCATGAATTACTATTTTGGTAATTAAATAATCTGTTGATTACTCTGAATAAAGTTGCCATCAGCGAATTTTATTAAGAGCTCTTTTTATATTTGGTCAAACTCTACATGCCGACAGATATCAAGTCAGTAGATGTACTGAGAAATAAACCCGGTCTCTGTGACCACCCCTAGACACTGTTAACAGACACAGAACACATTCTCTGTATCCGCTCCTCATCAGCCAATCGGAAGAGTTCTTTGCAAGCAATCGTCTCTATTGGTTCCCACTTGCTGTCAATCAATTTTCACATTGACAAGGCATTTAGACAGAAGTGAGGCGACAGATCCTTTCCCGGAATGTTTTCAGAATAAAGCTAGCTCCTGCTAACTTCTGCTGAGGTGAAGAGGAGAGGTGATGAAGAGGAGAGGTGATGATTCGCGAGCAGCAGTATGGTTTCATGCCATGAAAGAGCAGTAAAGATGTGATGTTTGCTTGAGAATGTTGATGGAGAAGTGTGGAGAAGGTCAGAAAGAGTTAAACTGTGTGTTTGTGGATTTAGAGAAAGCATATGACAGGGTGCTGAGAGAGGAGGTGTGGTATTGTATGAGGAAGTCGGGAGTTGCAGAGAAGTATGTAGGAGTGATGCAGGAAATGCATGAGGGAGGTGTGACAGTGGTGAGGTGTGCGGTTGGAATGACGGATGAGTTCAAGGTGGAGGTGGGATTACATCAAGGATCGGCTCTGAGCCCTTTCTTGTGTGCAGTGGTGATGGACAGGTTGACGGACGAGATAAGGCAGGAGTGTCCATGGACGATGATGTTTGCAGATGACATTGTGATCTGTAGCGAGAGTAGGGTGCAGGTGGAGGAGAGGTGGAGGTATTCACCGGAGAGAAGAGGACTGAAAGTCAGTAGGAACAAGACAGAATACATATGCGTGAACAAGAGGGAGGACGGTGGAATGGTGAGGATGTAAGGAGCAGAGGTGACTACTAAAGATATTGTCTATTTCAGAATATAAAATTTTGTTTTAAAATCAGTGTTACTTAAAATATCACCATCTTCATCCATCCATTAAATGCTTTAACTGGTGCTGCATTAATTAACTAGATTGCCTCTGGTACGATGAAGTATTTATTTTAATCATCTAAACATATCGTACTTCTGTTGGAGGGTTGCGTAGAGAAAGGAAAATAGACCAACTGTACAAAAATAGCAATCAGCAGCGTGGGCGCCTGTGCAAGTGCATGTATATGACTTCCATGGTCAGTTTAGCAGCTTCAGTTGATTTTACAATGAACACAATCTGCTGCAGCAGAGGGCAGTAAAACAACAGGTTTCTGTTGTAATGAACGACTGAACAGAACGAAATGTAACCCGGCTGTATTGTCCTCCTCCACCAGCCTGGAGATGCTTGACAAAGTGGAGCCTCCATCCATCCCAGAGGGCTACGCCATGTCGGTGGCCTTCAGCGCCCTACTGGACCTGGTCCGCGGCATCACCTCCATGATTGAGAGGGAGCTCACCAAGGAGGAGGAGCAGGCCGCCGAATACAGGGAGTCCCACCCCGACCAGGAGTGGCAGCCCCAACCTGGTGAGACCACATCGCATTTAACTACCATTCACCCCCCCGGCTGCCATTATGGTAATGTCTGATCTGAACCCACTCAGTATGATCAGCGGGCAGGTTGGTGCGGTTTGTGAAGTTAGAGGATAATGCTGTGTTTACAGCCTGGGTCTTATTTCCATAGTTTTGGTTTTTTTTTCCCCATCGTACATATCAGATATATTTCATTCTGCTCACCCGCTTCATTCAGTACATGTTGGACATGGACCGCCGCTGGACTCAGCTTTACAGCGGTGTCTTATGGGACAAGTGAACAGAAGTCTTAAATGAGGGGCGTCCAGGTAGCGTAGCGGTGTATTCTGTTGCCTACCAACACAGGGACCTCCGGTTCGAATCCCCGTGTTACCTCCGGCTTGGTCGGGCATCCCTACAGACACAATTGGCCGTGTCTGCGGGTGGGAAGCCGGATGTGGGTATGTGTCCTGGTCGCTGCACTAACGCCTCCTCTGGTCAGTCAGGGCGCCTGTTAAGGGGGGAGGGGGAACAGGGGGAATATAGCGTGATCCTCCCAAGCGCTACGTCCCCCTGGTGAAACACCTCACCATCAGGTGAAAAGAAGCAGCTGGTGACTCCACATGAATGGGAGGAGGCATGTGGTAGTCTGCAGCCCTCCCCGGATCAGCAGAGGGGGTGGAGCAGCAACCAGGATGGCTCGGAAAATAGGGTAATTGGCCAAGTACAAATGGGGAGAAAAAGGGGGGAAATCCCCCCAAAAGTGCTGTTGGTTGTACTGTTGGTGGTGCTGGTCAGAATGTGAGGGGTCCTGAAGCTTCTGACCCCCGGCTGCCAGTATTATGCCTGCATGTGCTTTAGCTACTCAACAGCAAAGGGTTTAATAAAGATGAAATAGATGATTTAACAAGGATAAATAGAATATCATGTATCATGTTAAGTATTGTAAAATGAAATGAAGGCATTATTGAATGAAGTGTGTGATGTTTTGTGTGTTTGTGTCAGGAGCTCACCTGGTTTGGGAGGAGATGGTGAGTGCCTGCTGGTGTGGTCTGCTGGCAGCACTGTCTCTGCTGCTGGACGCCAGGTGAGTATCAACACGTCACGCCGATCATATTTTATTTATTTACATCAGACGTTTCAGTGCAGCGGGGGCGGTGCAGTGGTTAGCATGGCTGCCTCACAGCAAGAAGGTCCTGGGTTCGAGCCCCGGGGTTGTCCAACCTTGGGGGCCATCCTTTGTGTGGAATTTGCATGTTCTCCCTGTGTCTGTGGGTTTCCTCCGGGGCTCCGGTGTGTGTGTGTGTGTGTGTGTGCCGGACCGTGATGGTCTGACAGCCTGTCCAGGATGTCTCCCCCCACCTGCCACCCAGTGACTGCTGGGATAGGCTCCAGCATCCCCGCGACCCTGAGAGCAGGATAAGCGGTTTGGGTAATGGATGGATATTGCCCAGGGGCTTGGGGTTGGCCCTGGTTGAATATGAACCCTGGTTGGCTGGGGCAGATCGGCGCTTTCTGCCTTCTCACACACTCCGCTGGTAGATTTACACATCTGTAGTATAAACTGGGGGGCATTAAAAGCCCCGCAGGGATGATGAATCTTGAATTGTGAAGGGATTGATGACATTGTTTGGCACTGTGCTCACACCATCACTTCACAGCACCAACACTGCCTCTCTCAAACTGGCGGTTTAAACGTGGCGTGAACCGTCTCGGGCAAGGTAGAACTTTGCCTTCACATATCATTGCGTGGAGACTGGAGATATGAGCTAGTATCTCCGCTCAGTCAACACCACGGCCATTGTTAAGAAGGCCCAACAGCGCCTCCACTTACTCTGGAGACCAACGAGAGGAAGTCTCCCAATCCCGGCCCTCATCACCTTTTATTGGGGGCACCACCCAAAGTATTCTGACCTACTGCATCACCTCCTAGTTCTGTCACGGCAAAGTGACCGAACGGCACCAACTAAACAGGATAACAAAGAAAGCGGGGAAGATCATTGGCTCCCCTCTCCCCTCCCTCCTGGAGACCCAGGCCCAAGGAGTTACTAGCATCACCAGAGACCCCGATCACTCAGCCTACAGCCTGTTTTGCCTCCTGCCATCTGGGAGGAGATACGGGTGCATGAAAACCTGAACAAGTAGGAAAACAGCTTCCTCCCCCAGATGGTCAGAATCATGAACATATTGTGGCCCCTGCGAGCAGCCCCCCCCCCCCACACTTAAACTGGTCCTTGGTTTCGGTCGTTATGCCACTGTATATTGTTTGTTTGTTTGTTTATTTACATTTTCCACCTTTTTCTCCCCAATTGTACTTGGCCAATCACCCCACTCTTCCGAGCCATCCCGATCGCTGTTCCACCCCCTCTGCTGATCCAGGGAGGGCTGCAGACTACCACATGCCTCCTCCGTCACACTATTCCCCCCAGTCCCCCCGGCCCCTCCCCCGAACAGGCAACCCAACTGACCAGAGGAGGCGCTAGTGCAGTGACCAGGACACATACCCACATCCGGCTTCCCACCCACAGACATGGCCAACGGTGTCTGTAGGGATGCCCGACCAAGCCGGGAATCTTGAATCTTGAATGCTGTTCCAGTCAAATCCTGACCACAGACGTGACCGTGTCAGTTAATGCTTCAGAACCATTTATGGTCTGCAGTGGTTTGCTTCCGTGTGTTCAGAGTGCTGGGTAAACAGTTTGTATAGGCACAGGTCGATTCTGGCTGGCTGTAATCAGCCCAGAACCACATGCAAATTCCTGTACTTGTACTTTAACTAAAGCTTCCACTTTTGAACTGGAGTCCCTTTAGTCAACGAGTACTCTCATTCATTCAGATATTATCTTTGCTCCCTTAACCCAGCTCGGGGGGTGAGGGCTGGAGCCTGTCCAGCATGCTTTGGGATGAAACACTCGGCATCACATGGTAACAATTAGTGGTTGGCACTGTTGGCGCTCGCCGTTAGGGACCAGTCCTGACCAGTAAACCCACCCACCGAACCTCAACCCACACTCATCTGACAGTTTTATAAAATCTCCTGTCAGTCATGGCACAGCCACAGCAGGACCTCATACACATGATACATAAACAGTGGGAGACGTCCGGACGGTGTGGCGGTCTATTCTGTTGCCTACCAACACGGGGATTCGATCCGGGGATCGTCGAGTCGAATCCCAATGTTACCTCCGGCTTGGTCGGGCGTCCCTACAGTCACAGTTGGCCGTGTCTGCGGGTGGGAAGCCGGATGTGGGTATGTGTCCTGGTCGCCGCACTAGTGCCTCCTCTGGTCGGTCGGGGTGCCTGTTCGGGGGGAAGGGGGAACGGGGGAATAGCGTGATCCTCCCGTGCGCTATGTCCCCCCTGGCGGAACTCCTCACTGTCAGGTGAAAAGAAGCGACTGGCGACTCCACATGTATAGGAGGAGGCATGTGGTAGTCTGCAGCCCTCCACGGGTCGGCAGAGGAGGTGGAGCAGAGACCGGGACGGCTCGGAAGAGTGGGGTAATTGGGTAGATACAGTTGGGGGAGTAAGAGGGAGAAAAAAACAAACAGTGGAAGACACATTGTGGATATAAGACTCCTCTTTTCTTTCCCCTCCCCTGTCCTTCCTCCTCCGCAGCACCGACGAGACCGCCACGGAGAACATCCTGAAGGCAGAGTTGACCATGGCGTCGCTGTGCGGCCGTCTGGGTCTGGTGACGCCGCGCGACGCATTCATCACGGCCATCTGCAAGGCCTCTCTGCCCCCCCACTACGCCCTGACGGTGCTCAGCAGCAACGCGGCCAATCTCTCCAGCAAAGGTATGCGGGCGGGGAGCCGGGGCTCATGGGTAAATTGCCTGTGTGAAGCGGAAGTGACTGAAACCAACCTGCGATTGAGCAGTGAAGCAGTCTTGCCGTGAGCTCCTCACCGCAGTCAAGTCTGCTTTATTTGTGTAGCCCAGTACCAGTCTAAACAGGAAGTTGCTCCATCCCCACTTCCTTCACGTGACCTTTCAGTTCATATTGCATTTAGAATGGGTGGCTGGGATTTAGCGGTCAAACGCCGCTGCAGTTACCAAGTATGACAGTAGGGGTCAGTAAGTGGAACCAAAACCATGATCTCCAGGACTGCAGCTTCTTGAAATGTGTTACCACACTCACACCAACACACACCAGCACACACCTAACATAGCCTTACATCCTTCATAAGCAGGGAATAGAGACTCGGTGTGTGTGCGTGTGTGCGCACACCTACACACACCATGCCCCGCCAGAGACCACAATCCCCTGAGCGGTGGGTGTAGTGTGTCTGTGGCCACGTGTTCTTGTGTACACTTAATGAGCGACTCTGGTGTCCCCGATGTTGTTGACGTGTGCGCTGTGGGTCTCAGTTTAACCAAGTGTTAACCCCCCTCCTAACCCCCCCCCCCTTTTTAACCCCACCCACTTCACCCTGCTTCTAATTAGGAGCGCCGACTGCAACCTGCCTAGGGAGTGCAGGCATGTACACACACACACACACACACACTCACTCACTCACTCACTCTGTTAGTACACACACACACACAAACACACACACACACTGTTAGTACACACACACACACACACACACACACACACACACACACACACACTCACTCACTCTGTTACTACACACACACACACACATGCATGTTGTTTTCCTCACAAATATTTGCCAACATTCATGAACTCTGTTTCACACACACTCACATGCACATACATGAATAAATACACACACACACATCTCACACACATACCATCTCTCTCTCTCTCTCACACACACACACACACACACACACACACACACATACACACACACACACACACACACACATACACACATACCACCTCACACACACACTCAGATGCACACTCAGATGCACATACGTGAATAAATACACACACACACACACACTCACACATACCATCTCACACACACACACATCTCTCTCACACTCACACACACACACACACACACACTCAGAATGAACTGCTCGTGTGAGAGACAGGGTGTCAGTGTTTGTGTGTTGTTAGAGGAGGAGATAAAGCTGGGAGTTGTGAGTTGGCTTCAGTATTCAGCAGGTGCTTGGCTTGGTGGAGGTCTTGATGGGGGTCTTTGTGGAGGTCTTGGTGGAGGTAGTGAAACACACTTGTCTCGCATGTCTTAGGACTGTCATGCAGCCAGCTGCTCTGCATTACACACTCCCACAGCAACTCTTACCCTGGTGTGTGTGTGTGTGTGTGTGTGTGTGTGTGTGTGTGTGCTCTTCACAGCCTACTCCATCCAGGGCCAGAGCGTGCAGATCATCAGCCCCTCCAGCGAGTCCCATCAGCAGGTGGTGGCGGTGGGTCAGCCTCTCTCTGCCCAGCCCCAGGGCACCGTGGTGGTAAGCACCCTCCCCATGTGTCCTGGAAGACCTGGACATCTGTAGACTAGTTCTGCAGCCATGGAAAACAAATGGAAAGTTATAGGATAGATCCAATGTCCTGGAAGGTCATGGAACATTGTAGTTAGGATATAAAATTGCTGAGATGAGATTTTTTTTTGAACCCCCCCCCTTTTTTTTTTCTCCCCAATTGTATCCGGCCAATTACCTCACTCTTCCCGAGCCATCCGAGTCGCTGCTCCACCCCCTCTGCCGATTCGGGGAGGGCTGCAGACTGCCACATGTCTCCTCCAACACATGCGGAGTCACCAGCCGCTTCTTTTCACCTGACAGTGAGGAGTTTCACCAGGGGGACGTAGCGCTTGGGAGGATCACGCTATTCCCCCCAGTTCCCCCTCCCCTCCGAATGGGCGCTTTGACCGACCAGATGAGGCGCTAGTGCAGCGACCAGGACACATACCCACATCCAGCTTCCCACCTGCAGACAGCCAATTGTGTCTGTAGGAATGGCCGATCAAGCTGGAGGTAACGCAGGGATTCGAACCGGCGATCCCCGTGTTGATAGGCAACGGAATAGACCGCCACGCCACCCAGACGCCCCTGAGACTGCACGTTTTTATGTTGCTGAGATGTGACATCAGTGTGACGTTTGGGCAGGCTTCCACTGATAGTTGATACTGAAGCTTTTGTCAGTAAAGCCCGTCATGGATTTCCAGGTAAAGTCCATGGATCAGTCCTGGGAAGAGGGTGAGCCCTGCAGCAGTGGCTCTGACACACTTAACACACGAGTTAGACCACTCACTGTGACTCATACGCCACCGGTAACACTTCAGCAGCATTTCTGAGATGTGATCCTGTGATTCCATTTAGGTAACATGTTTGAGTCACATAGGAAAGTTGTGTTTGGCAGTAGCACACAGACCTGCAGCAGGGCAGAAGAGGAAGGAAACAGTGTAGCTGCAGGATAACTGTTCTACCTTTACGTATCAGAAGAGGAAGGAAACAATGTATCTGCAGAATAACTGTTCTAGCTTTACATGGTTATCGGCACGTCGCCACTTATGTACATCCAGAATGATGATCCCATCATACAGGTTTTATCGTAGGTAGTCTTCCTGTACATGAATCGCCACTCAGCATGTGGACACGATGATATTCTTAGGTAAAAGTCTGAGTCCGGGTGGCGTGGCGGTCTATTCTGTTGTCTACCAACACGGGGATCACCGGTTCGAATCCCTGTGTTAACCTCCGGCTTGGTCGGGCGTCCGTACAGACACAATTGGCCGTGTCTGTGTCCGTGTCCTGGTGTCTGCACTAGCGCCTCCTCTGGTCGGTCAGGGCGCCTGTTCGGGGGGCGGGAATAGCGTGATCCTCCCACGTGCTGCGTCCCCCCTGGCGAAACTCCTCACTGTCAGGTGAAAAGAGGCGGCTGGCAACTCCATCTGTATCAGAGGAGGAGGGATGTGGTAGTCTGCAGCCTTCTCCAGGTGCAGCAGCAACCGGGACGGATGGGAAGAGTGGCCGGGTACAATTGGGGAGAAAAAGGGGGAAAAATCCAAAAAACAAAAAATCTGAGTCTGTGCATTTGCTGGTTATGAGGGAGGAGCGTTCTTTATCCACTTATGGCGTTCAAACAACCCTGTTTATTATTTCACTTGAGGTGTGATGGAGGTAAATGTACTTTCATCATAATCTACATTTAACTGCCTTGTCAAATATGAGTTAATTGTTCAGTAACCTGGCATCTCCCAATCACTTTACAGTTTGCAGCCCTACACCAGACACTTGAATATTCACAATTACAATCTAAGGCTCACCAGCGCCATATCTGGATTTGGTGATTCGGACTCGATGTGAGCAGAATTCAGTTCCTCCTGTTGAAGCGGCCTGAGAGTGTTTGAAACGAGAGGCATACATGAAGCTGATTGGCTGATTGGCTGAACTGTGATGTCAGCAGCATGTTATTTATCGGGCAAGCGTGTCAACCTGATGTCTGACCCACGATGTTGTGTGTTCCTGTGTTTCTCTCTCGGGCAGCTGACCGCCAAGAACATCCAGTGCATGCGGACGCTGCTGAACCTGGCCCACTGCCACGGCGCCGTGCTGGGAACCTCCTGGCAGCTGGTGCTGGCCACGCTGCAGGTACCGCCACCGCCTGGCACCGTGCACGCTCGCACACGCCTGTACACAAACAAAGCAGTCACTTAGTTCACCAAGCAAGGTCAATAAGAAGGGTTAGTTACATGCATGTGCACAAACCTGTCCAGTAAGTGGGGAATTGATCTGGAATACAGTCATACACACACACACACTAGATATGTTTTTTGTGTTATAAAAATGAAACCAAGATTAACTTTTCCCACCATTTATTTATTTATTTGTTTGTTTGTTTATTTAGAAGGTGCGACCTATAAAATTCAGCTGAAAACCAATCAGAAACATTTTAGGGGGGAATCTGGTGGGCGGCACGGTGGTGCAGTGGTTAGCGCGGTCGTCTTACAGCAAAAAGGTCCTGGGTTCGAGCCCCGGGGCTAGTCCAGCCTTGGGGGTCCCTGCCCTCCCTCCTCTCCCGCTGCCTCTGGACCTGCCTTCCCCCCTCTCCTCCTCCTTTGTCCAACAGTAGCATAGTTGGGCGAGGAGAAAAGGGGGGAAAAATCCCCCCCCCCCCAAAAAAAAGACTCCTGTTGAGTTGTCTCATAAGACAGCGTTGTAAAGCTGAGGCCCGTCATGGTCTCGTGTCCAAAATCTCCAGAATGAACCCGGTGAGTAAGATAATATCATACCTGATATGATAACACACTTGTGCAACCAGGTTCTTGTAAGTTTTGTATTTTTTCCCCCTAAAATTTTTTTTTTCACTTTGTTTTTATAGGATGCAATTTCCCCCTAAAAAGTGGAAAAAGTTGTGGCACGGTTTATCTTGATTTATCTTTATCTATAAAAATATATTTATTTATTTACTTATTTATTTATTGACATCACAAAAACCTGCCGTTTTAACAGGGCGTGTAGTTATATCCACTGTACATACAGATTCTTATCTGTCTAGTTCAGCAAGATCACATATTACATCACACACACAACCACATGCTGGCCAAGCAAAAACTGTCTCACACACACACACACACACACCGCACTCATGGATGGTTTCATAGGGTTTTTTTATAGTTAATTCGGTTTTAAAGTGATTTATGGTTTCCAACATTTTAGACCTTCATCCTGTCTGTTCTCTCCTCCTCCTCTCAGCACTTGGTGTGGATCCTGGGGCTGAAGCCGGGTGCGGGTGGTGCTCTGAAGCCTGGCCGGGCAGTAGAGGGACCCAGTACGGTGAGCGCTCTGACTCCCATGTCTGTTCATCCCACTGTGTTTACCACACGTGCACACCCATCACACGTGCACACCCATCACACATGCACGCTCAGCTATTGGCGACCGCACTCTTTCTTTCTCTTGACAGTCGCACACTTGGACACACTGGGCCTCATGCAACAGGTGATGGTCCCAGAAGGTCTGTAGGTTAAGTTTTCATACTATGTAGAGATCTCAAGTCAGTCACCTATTTTCTCTTATTTTGGGTTTGTTTGTACAGTCAAAATGTTAGTGCAGCGTAGAACCTGCAAGTATGCACAATATTCTTGTGTCTTTATGCATGCTCAATAATCCAGGTCAGAAAATCACCAGATTGAGTCCCCGTGTTACCTCCGGCTTGGTTGGGCGTCCCTACAGACACAATTGGCCGTGTCTGCAGGTGGGAAGCCGGATGTGGGTATGTGTCCTGGTCGCTGTGCTAGCGCCTCCTCTGGTCAGTCGGGGCAACTGTTCGGGGGGGGCTGGGGGGAATAGCGTGATCCTCCCACGCGCTACATCCCCCTGCTGAAACTCCTCACTGTCAGGTGAAAAGAAGCGGCTGGCGACTCCACATGTATGGGAGGAGGCATGTGGTAGTCTGCAGCAGCCCTCCCCAGCAGAGAGGGAGGAGCAGAGACCGGGACGGCTCGGCAGACTGGGGTAATTGGCCAAGTACAATTGGGGAGAAAAAGGGGGGGATCCCCCCCCCAAAAAAAATTGTGTGTATATAGTATATGTGTGTGTGTGTATATATAGAAACAGCTTGACAACGGCATTAGTCCCGCCCATGGTGCTGATTAGCTTATCATTACCCCCCGTAGCACTCATTGGATAAAACCTTTTTCAACTGAGAAACTGCTGTTTCATGCCACAGTGCCAAACCAGAAGAATCAGCCAGCTCGGTGAAGTGAGCAGATTCAAAGGTAGGGACCCAGGCAAATTAAGGTTTAAAGTTATGCATAATTAGGGGCGTGTCTGCTTTGAGTGACAGGTGGGTCAGGTCCCTTCCAGACCTGGGGCCTCGTGTGTCAATCTTTGCTGTGTGCAGATCAAGATTGTCTGACACAGCAGCAAAGCATGATGAGTCTTTGTAATTCCTTCCTCCTAACATCTGTTGACTCCCTCTTGCAGCGAGCAGTCACCCAGGCCTGCAGAGACATCAGAGTTAGCCAGCCAGTATCTAAGTTCAGGGCTTACCCGGGTTCTACACTGGTCTCTGAGACAAGCTTCAGGGCTGGGGAGTCCCATGGGTGTGTGCGCACAGATTTGCCCATGGTGGCAAGTGATACATGAGGCCCCTGGTCCCAAATGCGTGTCCATTGGACCATGTAAATTTAAATAACTTGTTTTTGGATGTTTTGCGGTTGATAAAGCTAGCCATGAGAAAATTATGTATTTCAGCGACTCTCTCCGTTACTCTGATATTGTTCACATGAAGCAGCCGTTTTGAGCTGGTCTTGTTGTCTTAGTGTGTGATAAATTTGGAATGAGAGGCAGCCAACCAAACAGTGTCCTGTGATGGCCTGGCGGCCTGTCCGGGGTGTCCCCCGCCTGCTGCCCAGTGACTGCTGGGATAGGCTCCAGCGTCCCCACGACCCTGAGAGCAGGATAAGCGGTTGGGATGGATGGATAATGGATGGATGGATGTTAATAGAAGGTTCGAAGGCACACATGCAGTTGACAACAAGTGGCGTTCAGCATTCAAGACACGTGACTAAGATGACATTTTGGCGGTGAAGAACATTTGGTGGATCCGATGTGGATTTCTCAGAAGGTTTGCAACAAGGACAGCATGTTATTGAGACCCTTCCTGTCACAGTTGTTCAGTCTCACACACACTCACGCTCTTATATACCGCTCACAAACACAGATACCCACAGACTCACACAGATACCCACAGACACACACACACAGATACCCACAGACACATTCACACAGATACCCACAGACACACACACAGATACCCACAGACACACACACACACAGATACCCACAGAGACACTCACACTAAGCAGTAACTTAACTGTGTTTGTGGTTCTTTTCAGGTTCTGACCACAGCTGTAATGACGGACCTGCCTGTCATTTCAAACATCCTGTCCCGACTGTTCGAGAGCTCACAGTAAGAAGTTGCCTTGTATCTAGTAACCAAATCCAGAAGCTGGAGCGCTGAGGTGCTCCCACTGTGATGTCATCCGATGTGAAGAGCAGAGCGGCTCTATTGAAAATGAATCGGGCATGAATTGAGCGAGGGGCTCTTTTTCTCTTTTTAATCATGTTGGTGGTGGTGATGGTGTCACATTTTCAGCTACACAACTGAAAACAGTCCGACGGAGGAAAGCAGACATCTGTGTAAAAACTCGTCACTTTTTTATTTCCGAACCATCAGCCCTCCCACTGTTTATCAAAAGAGGGGTGGCAGACGCCACACACGATGACATCACACATTTCCCCCTCACTTACCTGTGTGTGTGTGTGTGTGTATGAGTGCGTGTATAAGCTGCTAGGATATTGAACTGACGAACGCCTCGGTACCTCACAGGTATCTGGACGACGTCTCCCTGCACCACCTGATCAACGCCCTCTGCTCCCTCTCCCTGGAGGCCATGGAGATGGCCTACGGAAATAACAAGGTACGTGCTCCCTGTGTCACGTGACGTGCACTTGTTGTGGATTAACATATTTACTGCATGTGTCATCCGGTCTTTGTAACAGTGGGCACTTTCTGCTGGGGCTCCGCAGGTCTCTGTAAAGGTTTTAAAATATGATGAATTATGTTATCTAAACTCCATCACACATGGGATCACTGGTTCGAATCCCCGTGTTACCTCCGGCTTGGTCGGGCGGCCCTACAGACACAATTGGCCGTGTCTGTAGGTGGGAAGCCGGATGTGGGGTGCCTGTTTTGGGGGGGAGGGGGAACTGGGGGTAATAGCGTGATCCTCCCATGCGCTACGTCCCCCTGGTGAAACACCTCACTGTCAGGTGAAAAGAAGCGGCTGGTGACTCCACATGTATGGGGGGACGCATGTGGTAGTCTGCAGCCCTCCCTGGATCAGCAGAGGGGGTGGAGCAGCGACCGGGACGGCTCGGAAGAGTGGGGTAGTTGGCCGGGTACAATTGGGGAGAAAAAGGGGGGAAATCCAAAAATAAACAAAGTCAATCACACACACACAGCCCCCACATATATACAAAAATAGAGATGCACACACACACAAACACACACATCCACACAACTTTAACCTACTCACCTCTGTGTCTTTGCCTCAGGAGCCGTCTCTGTTTGCTGTGGCCAAGCTGCTGGAGACGGGCCTGGTCAACATGGACCGCATAGAGATCCTCTGGAGACCCCTGACCGGCCACCTGCTGGAGGTGAGCTCAGCACATGGCCACACCACAACTACACCACAACTACATCACAACGACCCACAAGATGCAAACAATGAATAAAAGAATGAAGACGGCATCCGAACTTGTTTGTTGAAACATTTATCAATGATTTGAACAGAAAAATGGTGTTGACCTCCTTTTTTCTGTGACGAATAAAAAAAAACTCTTCTTTATAAACGAAACATATGATGAAATGTAACATAAGAATTTTTATTTAGTTACCACCTCATTTCTACCATGGAAAAAGGGTTTTTGGCGAACACGGTAGTTTATGGTAGTTTTAGCTGTCATTACTAAGAAAATCCTGTTCTCTTTTTAAACAGTTACGTTTATAATCAGAAACACAGGAAATCTGACTTTGGGTAATATTGTTTTTATTTTTTGGGATAAGTTGGAGTGTAGCAGTCGTAACTGTCACATCTTATTTAGGAACAAAATCTAACAATGTAGGAAATGGTCTTTCTTGGAGATTGACAGGCGAATTGGTGCAGCCTCAGCAGTAATGCAGACCTTGTGCCAGACTGTTGTGGTGAAGAGGGAGCTGAGCCGGACGGCAAAGCTCTCAATTTACCAGTCAATCTTCGTTCCAACCCTCACCTATGGTCATGAGCTTTGGGTAGTGACTGAAAGGGTGAGATCGCGGATACAAGTGGCTGAAATGAGTTTCCTCTGTAGGGTGTCTGGGTTCAGCCTTAGAGATAGGGTGAGGAGCTCGGACGTCCGGAGGGAGCTCGGAGTAGAGCCGCTGCTCCTTCACGTCGAAAGGAGCCAGTTGAGGTGGTTCGGGCATCTCATTAGGATGCCTCCTGGGCACCTTCCTTTGGAGGTTTTCCGGGCACGTCCAACTTGGAGGAGACCCCGGGGTAGACCCAGAACTCGCTGGAGGGACTACATGTCCAATCTGGCCTGGGAACACCTTGGGATCCCCCAGGAGGAGCCGGAGGGTGTTGCTGGGGAGAAGGACATCTGAAGCTTGCTGTTCCAGATGATGAGATGAGATGAGAAGATCTTTCTTTAACTGCCAAACCTGTAAATCTGCTAAAACCAGGGCGCCATGTTGATTTTATCTGGCATGATGTGCTCCTGAAGTGAAGTATTTGGAGCACATGACCGGAATGAAAATAATTGAAAGTGCTTTTATGGACTGAAGAATCCTGAATGGTGCAGCATGAAAATTAACATCCTTTGAATCTTGAGCTAGACAAATGAGTTGTTGGCTTACTGAAATTTTTAGAATCATGTGATGCTGAAATGGTGTCAGGTGATGGGATGGACTGGTCGTGAGAGAGGTTTTCCCTCCGTTTGCGGACCGAAAAAAGCGAGAAATCAGCAGATGGTCCAAAGTTGAGCAGAAATTGCATTTTGAGGTCGCAGAAAGGTGAATCAGTTCATCTAGACAGTGACTGCAGGTGTCCCCACCCTTATAAACAATACAGTGGCATAACGACCCAAACCAACGATCGGTTTCATATGCAAATATGTTAACTGGCGTTACAATGGCCTTGTGTACTATTCACAGAGGATTGGGGAATAGTTGCAATCTCAGCATTGTAAGATGGTGACAGATGTACTCTTAGCCCCCCCCCCCCTTGGCTCAGGGATGGTCGTTCCCTCGTCACATAGATGGCCTCTGACTCCCCATTCAAACCATCATCCCTCCGTGTCAAGGATGTGCACATCCTCATCCTTGAAAGAGTGGCCACTGGTCTGTAGATGGTGTAGACTGTGTAGTCCTGGTCTGTAGATGGTGTAGACTGTGGAGTCCTGGTCTGTAGATGGTGTAGACTGTGGAGTCCTGGTCTGTAGATGTTGTAGACTGTGGAGTCCTGGCCTGATGTGTTAGCTCTCCTGTGTTGTGTCATCCTCTTGGCCAATGTCTGTTTAGTTTCCCCAATATACAAGTCACGGCAATCCTCCTGGCACTCAACAACGTACACTATATTGCTCTGTTTGTGCCGGGGGACCCGATCCTTGAGGTGGACCAACTTCTGGCGCAGTGTGTTTTGGGGTTTGAAAGCAACTGAGATGTGGTGTTTGGAAAATACACGTCTCAACTGGTCTGACACTCCCGCCACAAATGGAATCACCACTGGTTTACGCTTAGAGGTCCTTGCTGATGTGGACTCCAAGGAATCTAAAGCTGGAGACACACTCTACTTCTACTCATTGATGTGTATGGGGGAGTGGCTGCAACTTCTAGACCTCCTGAAGTCCACAATCAGCTCCTTTGTCTTCTGCACATTGAGGACAAGATTGTTGGTGGTGCACCATGATGTGGGGTGCTGAATCTCATCCCTGTAGGCTGTCTTGTCATTGAAGGTGATACGGCATCTTCCTGGCTTTGACAAACGCCCAGTTAGGATAACCACACTTAACCAGGGCCTGTTTAATGTGGGATTTCTTCCCTTCCCCGGTCGCTGTGTCGGTGTGGACGTTGTCAGCTCGGTGGTCCGGCGTCCTGATGACTCCTAGTTTGTGGTCCAGCGGATGATGAGATTTTTGCATTTTTGAAAGCAGCTTTTTTTTTCTCGCTCTGTGACCGATTAAATCAGAACATCAGGGCAACAGAACAAACTTATTCTGTTCCCTTAAAACTGATGAAGTGTAATCAACAGAACAACAAACGGGTAAAAGAACAGGTTTCAGTGGTGGACCTTCTTGTTTCATCACTGCTTGACGGCTTCCTGGCAACAGTTCAGAAGGAGTAGTTGGAGCGACAGCACAGCCTTGTTGCATATAGCTTCTGTGATATTTGCACACAGAGAACTTACCATCACAAAAACATTTATTTCAAAGGCAAAAGAACCAAGTGTAATGCAAAAGTACTGAGCAATGTTTGTAATTTGTGTTTTATTTATTTTAGAAAGCTCCCTTGGTCATCCGGTGTTAGATAGCACAGGGTTAATTGGTTAAATGCATCAAAGAGACATTTCTTATTTGACCGTAGCGTTAATCCCCAGAGTGACATAGACGTCTCTCTGCTGCGGGGGGCCACAGTGATTGGCCAACGCCACATCTAAAAACTCCAGGGCAAAACGAGACTTGCCCCACTGGAACGTTAATGGAGAATTTCAAATGATTAAAAGAGACAAGATAAAACGGGGGCGGCACGGTGGCGCAGTGGCTAGCGCGGTCGCCTCACAGCAAGAAGGTCCTGGGTTCAAGCCCCGGGGTAGTCCAACCTTGGGGGTTGTCCCGGGTCGTCCTCTGTGTGGAGTTTGCATGTTCTCCCCGTGTCTGGGTGGGTTTCCTCCGGGGGCTCCGGTTTCCTCCCACAGTCCAAAGACATGTAGGTCAGGTGAATCGGCCGTACTAAATTATCCCTAGGTGTGAATGTGTGTGTGTGTGTGTGTGTGTGTGTGTGTGTGTGTGTGTGTGTGTGTGTGTGTGTGTGTGTGTGTGTGTGTGTGTGTGTGTGTGTGTGTGTGTGTGTGTGTGTGTGTGTGTTTGTTTGTCAGCCTTGTGATGGCCTGGCAGCCTGTCCAGGGTGTCTCCCCGCCTGCCGCCCAATGACTGCTGGGATAGGCTCTAGCATCCCCGCCATCCTGAGAGCAGGATAAGCAGTTTGGATAATGGGTGGATGGAAGATAAAATGGTAGGGGGCGTCCGAGTGGCATAGCGGTCTATTCTGCTGCCTACAAACACGGGGATCGCCGGTTCGAATCCTCGTGTTACCTCCAGCTTAGTCGGTCATCCCTACAGACACAATTGGCCGTGTTTGCGGATGGGAAGCCGGATGTGGGCATGTGTCCTGGTCGCTGCACTAGTGCCTCCTCTGGTCAGTCGGGGCATCTGTTTGTGTGGGGGGAGAGACTGAGGGGAATAGCGTGATCCTCCCACACACTACGCCCCCTGGTGAAACTCCTCACTGTCAGGTGAAAAGAAGCAGCTGGTGACTCCACCTGTATGGGAGGAGGCATGTGGTAGTCTGCAGCCCTCCCCGGATCGGCAGAGGGGGTGGAGCAGCGACCAGGACAGCTCGGAAGAGTGGGGTAATTGAATGGGTACAATTGACAATTGGGGGAAAGGGGGGGACAAATGCAAAAGATAAATAAATACACGAGTAAATAAATGGATAAATAAATGAATAAAATAAAATAAAATGGTGGTATTTAGTGGCACCGTGGCCCATACACGCAGCAGGTCCTCCTGACCTGAAGGGGTCTAAGTGGTTTTTAGCAGAACAGTGTGTCTGGCGGGCTGCTGTGTGTAATGCATTTGGAGAATGGTTTTCTTCATCCTGTTCACTATGTCTGTCTCCCTTCTCTTTTGCACTCCTGTTTCGCAGAAGGTAAGCCCCGACACTCCCCCCTCCCCCCAAATCATCCTCACCTCTCTCTCTCTTTTTCCCTCCCTTTCTTTTGCCTTCCTGTCGGCACGTTAACATGTTGAAATTGAGAGATTGCATTGTTGAAGGTTATCTACCTTATATTTTTATCATGCTGCTAATTATTTTTTTTATCTTTGACCTAATTTTCTTGTGCACCAGTTGCATTGTGGGGGTTTTCTTGTTTACCAACCGATGCAAATTTTGCTGCTCAGCAATCGTTCTTGGCACAGATAAAACGTTGACTCTTCACTCCAGTGCAGCACCGTGCTTTTTAAATGCTTTTCTTAAAGGAAATCTTTCACCACTCTTGTGATGTTTCACTTAAAAATCTGAATGTAAAAACCGAGGCTGTAAGTTTCACCAAGAGCTACGAAGAGGTCCTGTAGAGACACACGGGCCTGGCCAGCTTTAGTTAGCTTCAATTAGCTTTAGCGTCAGCGATCTTTTTCAGTCGCTCTGTCTCAGTTTCTGTTCACTTCACCCGAAGTGACCCTGCTGTTTTTAAGCCTTCTGGCAACCGAGACGGCCAAACATGTCAGTGTTGGCATAGCCAAAGTCTCTACCGGTGAGCAGAAACACAAACTCAGTGTTTCAGCTTGGCTCCAAGACACGCTGAAAGAACATATGTGTATTTGCGGAGGGAGATTACCTGCTGGTGAGCTGGTTCAGCCTGGCCTCTCTGTGTGGATCTACAGTGGCTTCTTCAGTTCAGCTGTCTGTCACAGAATAACATGTTTCTCCCTTCACACACACACACACACACACACACACACACACACACACACACACACACACACACACACACACACACACACACACCGGTTAAAGGATGATTCCGTATTTTATAACCTGGGTCTTGTTTTCATAGTTTTTTTCGATCATACCTATCATAATATCGCTTTACTCACCAGCTTCATTTTGTAGATTTTGGACATGGGACCACCGGTGTCTTGTGAGACACCTGAACAGGAGTCTTAAACCTGTCCTTTAAGCACCAGACTCCGGTAGGGCTCCATCTTACACCTGCCGCAAAGCCCCAACGTAAGGGTCTTTGCTAGTTTCAGACGGACGTGGTTGTCATTTCCCCATCCAGCGTCCGCTTCGTTTAAATAGCAGATGTACTTGCACCCATCTGAGCGCCGTGAGCATGTTGGTGTGGTCAGGTGCATTGTTGGTGCATTGTTATCATGAGGCAGTGGGAAGTGATTGTGTGCTTGACCAACAAAAACCTGGTTTTAAGTCAAAGGCCCAATGCGGTTATTTAAATGGTGCATTATTAAGATGGGGCAGCATGGTGGCGCAGTGGTTAGCATGGTCGCCTCACAGCAAGAAGGTCCTGGGTTCGAGCCCCAGGGTAGTCCAACCTTGGGGGTCATCTCGGGTCATCCTCTGTGTGGAGTTTGCATGTTCTCCCCGTGTCTGGAAACCGGATGGGAAGCTGGATGTGGGTATGTGTCCTGGTCGCTGCACTAGCGCCTCATCTGGTCGGCCGGGGCGCCTATTCAAAGGGGAGGGGGAACTGGGGGGAATAGCGTGATCCTCCCACGCGCTACGTCCCCCTGGTGAAACTCCTCACTGTCAGGTGAAAAGAAGCGGCTGGCAACTCCGCATGTATCAGAGGAGGCATGTGGTAGTCTGCAGCCCTCCCCGGATCGGCAGAGGGGGAGGTAATAGGGTAATTGGCCAAGTACAGTTTGGGAGAAAAGGGGGGGGGGGTCCAAAAAAAAAATAGCCCCTAGTGTGTCAGTCAGGCTGTGTCCGTTAGCTGTGACTTCTCTATTGTGCTGGCCGGCTAGTTTATGAATGGTTACTACTAGCTACGGTAAGTATAGGCTGCTCCTTGCTGCTGATTGAACCAGGAAGTAGATCAGCAGTGTCCTCCACCATTGATCATATTGGACATTTCAGATAATAACTTTTAATTTGAACGTTGGTTTTCACTTCCAAATACGTTGTATTCAGTGGTTCTAACCTTCTCGAGTCACAACCCCCAGAATAATCAGGTTGGTGTTCGCGACCCCCCCACCCCACCCCACCCCACCCATAGCACTGGATATTTAACTCACAACACCCCGATGCAAACACATGGATGGCTCACAAACTGTCTGCGTGAGACTGTACAGGGATTACTGTAATAAACACTCGAAAGCGACCAGACACACACAGGAAGACCATCGCTTTGCCCACAGACAGACCAACAGCTGATTCCGTTTTGGCTTTAATTAGTGTTTTTATATTTACCGAAGTAATGCCACCTCATGTGCACACACAGTAACATCTATTCTGAGGCAAATTATATCAGTGGTACAGGCGATGTAATGTAAAACCCACTCCCCAGTCTAAAATATGTTTTTGTTTTTTTTCTCCACAACCATCTGGCGACCTCCTTGGGGGTCCGGACCCCCAGGTTAAGAACCAATGGTTTAGATAATTGGGTTAAATTGGACTTGTTGAAACATGTCTGGCACTCCTCTCCAGTTGTCCCATAAGACACCTGGTCCAGCGGTGGTCCCGTGTCCAGAATCTACAAAATGAAGCTGTGAGGAAAATCACATAAGTGATGTGTATGATGGCAGGAAACCACTAAAATAAGACCAGGTTGTAAAAACACGGAATTATCCTTTAAACTCACCCACCCCTTTTCCCACCTGCCCTGCTGTTACCACCACTGGGAGCTCTGTCCTGTACAGCCTCTAGCTCACATCTGTCTTCTCTCCCTGCAACACACAGACACACACACAGTCACACACACACACACACACACACACACACACACACACACACACACACACACACACACACAGACACACACAACAGAGTAATAGACATGCACTTCGGCACACATACACAGTCACACAAACAAAAGAGAGGAAGAGACTTTAACACATAGTCACTCACTGACCTACACACACACACACACACACACAAACACACACACAACAGAGATGAAGAGAAACTTAAACACACACAAATGCACAAAGACAGACAAACACAGTCACACAATTAGAGTTGTTTTGATCTTTCGCCCTTTCCGTGCTGTGTGTGTGTGTGTCTTGTGTGTGTGTGTGTGTATCTGTGTCTGTGTCTTGTGTCTTGTGTCTGTGTCCACTTGCATCTTGCAGGTCTGTCAGCACCCTAACTCCAGGATGAGGGAGTGGGGGGCCGAAGCCCTGACGGCACTCATCAAAGCGGGCCTGGCCTACAAACACGACCCCCCGCTGGCCCAGAACCAGGTAACCTTTCCTCCCACCCCCTCCCCTCCTAGTACCTCTATCTCTATGGAATATCCTCACCGGCACAAAACCAGAATCTCCAGGCAGTGATGGAGGAGGGTTGTTAGGCGTACCGAGTGGTAAAATCCACCTCCTGAACAAAAACCTGAGGGGGGAAAAAGGAAAACCTGTACTTTATGTCTTGTGCTCAGGTTTAGCTAGCACATCTTCTCTGTAGAGTGTTAGTACATCTTCTCTGTAGAGTTTTAGCACATCTTCTCTGTAGAGTGTTAGCATATCTTCTCTGTAGAGTGTTAGCACATCTTCTCTGTAGAGTGTTAGCATATCTTCTCTGTAAAGTGTTAGCACATCTTATCTATAGAGTGTTAGCACATCTTCTCTGTAGAGTGTTAGCACATCTTCTCTGTAGAGTGTTAGCACATCTTCTCTGTAGAGTGTTAGCATATCTTCGCTGTAGAGTGTTAGCACATCTTATCTATAGAGTGTTAGCACATCTTCTCTGTAGAGTGTTAGCATATCTTCTCTGTAGAGTGTTAGCACATCTTATCTGTAGAGTGTTAGCACATCTTCTCTGTAGAGTGTTAGCACATCTTCTCTGTAGAGTGTTAGCACATCTTCTCTGTAGAGTGTTAGCACATCTTCTCTGTAGAGTGTTAGCACATCTTCTCTGTAGAGTGTTAGCACATCTTCTCTGTAGAGTGTTAGCACATCTTCTCTGTAGAGCGTTAGCTACACGCCTGATATGAGTCAGGATCCAGTCTGGTTAACATGTGTCCAGTACACATGGATGAACATTAAACCTTATACCTAACAACTCATACACTCAGAGAAGAGAGAGGGAAGCACTGCACATCACTTACAGCAGGCTGTCTATGCCTTACCTCTCCCTCCCTCCCTCCCTCCCTCCCTCCCTCCCTCCCTCTCTCCCTCTCTCTCCCTCTCTCCCTACCTCCTTCCCTCTCTCTCTCTCTCTCTCTCTCTCTCTCTCGCTCTCTGTCTCACACACAGGCACACACACACACACGCACAAAATGGTATGGCCAGCTCTCTCACCATCTCTCTATCTCTGTCTCTCTCCCTCCCTCTCTCTCTCTCTGTCTCTCTCTCTCTGTCTCTCTCTCTCTTGCTCTCTCTTTGCTACTTCAAAATGATGGATGATCTGGAAAGTTTTCGCAATGTGTGGTGTTGTAAGAATGTACTTTGCTGTATTGTGGATGATGAGCTGATCTTGGGGAGTGTCCTGAGATGATTTAGATTCTGTGAATCTGATGTTACTGGCCATGTTGGTCTTTGTGTTGTAATTTTCTTGTGATTTTTATTAAAATATTGTGAAAAGTCTCTTGCTCTCTCTGTCTCTGTCTCTCCCGCTCTGTCTCTCTCGCACTCTCTCTCTTGCTCTCTCTGTCTCTCTCTCCCGTTCTTTCTCTGTCCTTCGCACTCAATTCAATTCAATTCAATTCAATGATGCTTTATTGGCATGACTGCATTAATTACAATGTTGCCAAAGCAAAACAGGTCAACAGAGAACTAAAAAAGAAAAACTCTAGTTCTCTCTCCCTCTCCCTCCCTCTCCCTCTCCCCCCTCTCGCTCTCTCTCGCTCTCCCCCCTCTCTCGCTTTCTCTTTCTCCCTCCCTCCCTTTCCCTCTCCCCCCTCTCACTCTCTCTGTCCCTCTTGCTCTCTTTCTCCTTCTCTCTCCCTCCCTCTACCCCTCTCCCCCCCCCTCTCACTCTCTTTCTTGCTCTCTCCTCTTTACCAGAATGGTAAAAAACATGCCCTTGCTTTCATATTATTATTATCAATAATACTTTGGTATTCTAATAATAAATGAAATCTCCACTGCACCATTGAATCCATTTTTTTTACCACTTTGAGAATGTTCATGTAATATATGTGAATATCTTCAGGTGAAGTGGATCAAAACACCCTCACCTGATTCATGTTTGTTTTGCTTCTAAAATTGATTGGCATTAGAAAAAAAATCAATTCAGTTTACGGCTTTGAGAAAAATAAGGTTACAGACTGTAGTTTAATTGCCTTAATGAGCTGGGTGTTTTTTTAGTGGGGTAGATAAAACTTATCAGAGCAGGGAAGAGGAGCCATGTGCAGGTTAACTGAACAGCTCAGAGCCAGAAGAAGACTGCTGTCCTGTGAGTGTCTGTAGCAGAAAGGCTTCCATGGCCTTTTCCGTAAATATCCTGCAGATGTGTGCCGTTCCACATTCAAACAATCAAATCTAGTCCGCAGACGACCAAAACCGCATCCCATACTGATTCACATGAATGCTCAGTATAGACCACATCTAAGTTTTTTCATTATCTCAAGATTCATAGACAATTATTCCTCCTGTCTCCTCCTCCTTCATATAACCTCTCATCATAACCTCTAATCATAACCGCTCATTATCACCTCTCATCATAACCGCTCATCATCACCTCTCATCATCACCTCTCATCACCTCTCATCATCACCTCTCATCATAACCTCTCATCATCACCTCTCATCATAACCTCTCATCATACCCTCTCATCATAACCTCTCATCATAACTGCTCATTATCACCTCTCATCATAACCTCTCATCATCACCTCTCATCATACCCTCTCATCATCACCTCTCATCATAACCGCTCATCATCAGCTCTCATCATAACCTCTCATCATAACCGCTCATCATCACCTCTCAACATCACCTCTCATCATCACCTCTCATCATAACCTCTCATCATAACCTCTCATCATAACCGCTCATCATCACCTCTCAACATCACCTCTCATCATCACCTCTCATCATAACCTCTCATCATCACCTCTCATTATACCCTCTCATCATAACCTCTCATCATAACCGCTCATTATCACCTCTCATCAACACCTCTCATCATAACCGCTCATCATCAGCTCTCATCATAACCTCTCATCATCACACCCTCTCATCATTGGATTGTGGATTTATTTTGGTGAAGTCAGGTAGTGATTCTCACACTAAACTGGATTCTTTTGGTCTTTTTAGCAATGAGCACACCTTGCTCATGTTTTATTTGTTCAGTGTGTGCATGTTACATTAGCTATGACTACTACTACTGCTACTTTCGGCTGCTCCCATTAGGGGTCGCCACCGTGGATCATCCGTTTCCATCTCTTCCTGTCCTCTGCATCTTCCTCTGTCACACCAGCCACCTGCATGTCCTCCCTCACCACATCCATAAACCTCCTCTTTGGCCTTCCTCTTCTCCTCCTCCCTGGCAGCTCCATATTCAGCATCCTTTTCCCAATATACCCAGCATCTCTCCTCCACACATGTCCAAACCATCTCAATCTTGTCTCTCTTGCTTTGTCTCCAAACCGTCCAACCTGAGCTGTCCCTCTAATATACTCGTTCCTAATCCTGCCCTTCTTCATCACTCCCAGTGAAAATCTTATCATCTTCAACCCTGCCACCTCCAGCTCCACCTCCTGTCTTTTCATCAGTGCCACTGTCTCTAAACCATACAACATAGCTGGTCTCACAACCATCTTGAAAACCTTCCCTTTAACTCTTGCTGGTACCCTTCTGTCACAAATCACTCCTGACCTTCTTCTCCACCAACTCCACCCTGCCTGCACTCTCTTCTTCACCTCTCTTCTGCACTCTCCGTCCGTTACTTTGGACAGTTGACCCCAAGTATTTAAACTCATCCACCTTCATCACCTCTGCTCCTTGCATCTTCACCATTCCACTGTCCTCCCTCTCATTCATGTATTTAGTGTTACATTAAGTGTTTTATAAATACACTTAGTAAAGGCAGTTATCTCTGAGGAAATAACCTACCCTGTCCATTTACCATTTCATCAGGTTACAGTTGGTTTTCTCTCTGTCTTCACAGCGACTGCAGCTGCTGCTGCTGAATCCTCTGAAGGAGTTGTCCAACGTGCTGCACGCCGACATCCGGCAGAAGCAGCTGGAGAGCGTCCTGCAGATCCTCCAGAGCCAGGGGGACGGCCTCGGCCCCGGCTGGCCCCTGGTCCTGGGCGTAATAGGGGCCATCCGCAATGACCAGGGGTGAGACAGGGGGGAAGAGAACACGGGGACGGAAGAGAGGTCTGGCCTCTGGGGTGGAATTACAAAGTGGGAGAAGCCTTTAAAGGACAAGTTCAGATAGAGATTTAAATGCCCAAATATACGTTTTCTCTCTTTGCTTTGTTTTCTATGTTGGTTGCAATACTCTGTCTTAAATGTTTATCCTAACTGCGTGTTGACACTGTGGAGGATTTATTATCTAGAGCAGCGCCAGTTATTGTTGCAGTTCTTCGAGGTTTTCAGCATAGAAATGTGTGTTTTGAGTACTACTGGTACTAAATCAAGTACTTTTCTGCAATACTACTGGTACTAAATCAAGTACTTTGCTTAGCTACCTTATTGTCGGTCATCACAGTTTAGCACAGAAATGAAATAGTGGTTTATATTTGCACACTTAGTGGCCTGGAAAAAAATCTCTACGAGGTTCACGACCAGTTTTAGGAGATCATCTCCCAGCTGGAGGAGCTGGGTCAGTTCTTACTCGCCATACCTGCCAGTGTGTCTTTTTTTTTTTTTTTCTTCACCGTTTTTCTCCTCAATTGTACTTGGCCAATTACCCCACTCTTCCGAGCCGTCGCGGACGTTGCTCCACCCACTCTGCCGATCTGGGGAGGGCTGCAGACTACCACATGTCCCCTCCGATGCATGTGGAGTTGCCAGCCACTTCTTTTCACCTGACAGTGAGGAGTTTTACCAGGGGGACGTAGCGCGTGGGAGGATCACACTATTCCCCCCAGTTCCCCCTCCCCCCGAACAGGCGCCACGAGGACCAAAGGAGGTGCTAGTGCAGCGACCAGGACACATACCCACATCCGGCTTCCCACCCGCAGACACAGCCAATTGTGTCTGTAGGGACGCCCGACCAAGCCGTAGGTAACACGGGGATTCGATCCAGCGATCCCTGTGTTGGTAGGCAACGGAATAGACGGCTATGCCACCTGGACGCCCCTGCCAGTGTGTCTTTAAGCCAGATAATCAACGCTGCTTTCTCTAGGAGTGCTGTGTTAGCTGGCTACCCCAAGAGAACTCCCACTCCTAGAGTATTAACTAAGTCCACCTTCCTCTTTCCCTTTCTTCACCTTCTTTCTCCTTCCAGTGAGTCACTTATCAGAACCGCCTTCCAGTGCCTGCAGTTGGTGGTGACGGACTTCCTCCCCACAATGCCTTGCGCGTGCCTCCAGATCGTAGTGGATGTAGCTGGCAGCTTCGGCTTGCAGAACCAGGAGCTCAACATCAGCCTCACCTCCATCGGCCTTCTGGTAACTTCTGGGGTGGCTATAAGCCCATAATTACTCTAATGGGGTTGTTTTTATTAAAGGGGGGTGGTTGTGGGTTTATTGTTTTAAAAAACAAGATGAGCTGTTTCTGGTTAGTGGTGAGTCGGAGTAGTAGATGAGAAACTCTGGTGGGGGGGGGGGGGGGGGGAGTCATAACCGAGTCCTCTCCGCTGTGATCGAGACATTTCGCCCCCTGTACCAGCGCTGTTACTCAGACAGCGATGGTTGAAAACCGTCGAGCAGGTGAATGTGAGGCAGAACACTGTTGAAACGAGTCGTCCACCAAACGCTCACACAAGAGATGCAGGTTAGAAGAGAAATATAGAGGACAGCTTGATCTCCTCTGTAGAAAACCTTGTTTTTGGAACAAACTGTGTTCATCGTAATAATACAGGGTGACACATCTTTGAGAAGAATATAAAAAAAGCTATGGAATCACAAAAACAAAGGCTGCATAATCGGTAGTTCTCGGTTAAACCTCACCGCTGTCCTCTGCAGAGGTTTCACTGATGAACTGGGAGGTATTCAGGTCATGCAAGAACCAATATTGATCCAGGGTTTGCTGGATTATCTTTCTCCGAGTGTGGCAGCCGCTGTGAGGTTTCTTTATGGTAATGGGACTGCTATACTGCCCGAGGCGGTTTCATCACCTGCCCCCTCCAATCAGTCGCCGCCAAATTTTATTTTTCTTCTCTCCCACAGTGGAACATCTCGGACTACTTCTTCCAAAGGGGGGAGGCCATCACGCGGGAGCTGGAGCGGGAGGAGGCCGCCCTGCAGAAGCAGGCGCAGGAGAGGGGAGAGACCCTCAACAGACCCTTTCACCCGGCTCCGCCCTTCGACTGCCTCTGGCTGTGTCTCTACTCCAAGCTGGGGGAGCTGTGCGTGGACCCACGGCCCGCTGTGCGGAAAAGCGCCGGGCAGACCATGTTCTCCACCATCGCGGCTCACGGCACGCTGCTGCAGCAGCCCACCTGGCACATCGTGGTCTGGAAGGTAAAGTGAACGAATCGCCAAACGCCCTGTCGGGTGTCCTGTGACCAGCCGGGGAGGTACATGCAATGTTGGCTCAGGCCTGAGCGCTGTGGTCTGGGTTCAAATCCAGCCCGGAACCTTTTTCTGCGTGTCTTCAACGCTCGTCACCTCTTTCTTCACCCCACACTCCACTTTCTTATCTGATAAAGGCAAACTTGCCACCAAAGTATATTTAACAAGAAGGAATGAAGTGTTTCCTGATAGTTGTTACTATTGCCAATAAGTTTCACAGGAAACGCGGGGTCTGCTGAGAAAAGGATGGCGCACAAATTTTGCGCTTACATCAAAAGCAAAGTAGTGATTCGGGAACAGATGATTTTAATTCCATAAATCCAGCGATCAGGGTCCACGGTGGTGTAGCGGTCTAAGCATCGGCTTTGTGTCGATGCAGTTGCACACTGGGGACCGGGGTTCGCGCCCCGGTCTCGTCAGATCCGACTATGGCCGGACTCGACGAAGCAGCAATCATCGGCAGCGCTGTCTTGGGGAGGGGGGCGGCGTCGGCTTGTGTTCGTCACATGAACGCGTCTCTGGGTGTGTGGGGGGAAAAGCAGTGGTTCGGCCCGGATTCACCTTGTCACAAAAGTGGGGAGGCGTCTCCTTCGAGACTGCCGGCCGGAGAGATGCAGTTGGCGAACGCATGCAGTACGAGGGTGGGAGTTTGAACTAAAATAAGGATCGATTGGCCACTAAATTGGGAGAAAAGGGGAAAAATCAGAAATAAATTTTTAAATCCAGCGATCAATTGATTTCACTCTGATTTTAAAATAATAAAATAATAGATAATAATAATAAATAAATAATAAAAGATCATAAAAGTAATTTCTGCCATGGTTCCTGGGATGATGGCTGCAGATGCGTCTCTATTATTCATCCTTTTCTAAGACACAAAAGGAAAATCAAGAAGGAAAATGGTAAAAGAGGCCCTGTGGGGGATTCCCCCCCCCCACATTTTCTCCCCCGATTGTACTTGGCCAATTACCCCACTCTTCCGAGCCATCCTGGTCGCTGCTGCACCCCCTCTGCTGATCCGGCAGAAGGGGTGGGCTGGGGAGGGCTGCAGACTACCACATGCCTCCTCCGATACATGTGGCATCGCCAGCTGCTTCTTTTCACCTGACAGTGAGGAGTTTCACCCGGGGGGGGGGGTCCTAGCACATGGGAGGATCACGCTATTCCCCCCAGTTCCCCCTTTTTACGGCAATTTGCATATGAAACTGGTCGTTGTGTTGGGTCATTCTGCAACTGTATTGTTTCTGGGGGTGGGCACCCTGACGTCAGCTGACCCAGGAGGTCATTTGGATGAAACGTTTCTCCCAATAAATCTTGTGTCCAGATGAACTGATTCACCTTTCTGGGAGTCCATCGCTATCCAACCTTACTTTTTATCCTTTTAAAAAACCTCACAACCAAAAATAAAGTAACTTTGTTTGTAAACGATTGTAAATTAGGTTTTTATTATTTTCACTCACACGGTCATGAAGATCTATTATTTTGTATTATTTATTACTTGTCGGGGAAAAAAAAGAAAAGGATTCACGCTGCACTGCAGCTAACAATTATTTTCATAAGTGATTGATCTGTCTTATCATTTTTTCAATTAATTGATTAATAATTTAGTCTGTTAAAGGTCAGAAACACTGATGGATGCCCAGTTTTCCAGAGTCCAAAGTGACGTCTTAAAACTGTTAACTCAGTCTGACCAACAGCCAAAAAAATCCTCAAGTTCTTTTTATAATCAGAAGAAGGCGAGCAGGGGCGCCCGCGTGGCGTAGCGGTCTGTTCCGTTGCCTACCAACATGGAGGTTGCCGGTTCAAATCCCCGTGTTACTTCCGGCTTGGTCGGGCGTCCCTACAGACACAATTGGCCGTGTCTGTGGGTGGGAAGCCAGATGTGGGTATGTGTCCTGGTCGCTGCACTAGCGCCTCCTCTGGTCGGCTTGTTCGGGGGGGGGGGGAATAGCATGATCCTCCCACATGCTACGTCCCCCAGGTGAAACTCCTCACTGTCAGGTGAGAAGAAGCGACTGGCGACTCCACATGTATGGGAGGAGACATATGGTAGTCTGCAGCCCTCCCCGGATCGACAGAGGGGGTGGAGCAGAGACCGGGACGGCTCGGAAGAGTGGGGTAATTGGCCGGATACGGTTGGGGACAAAAAGGAGAAAAATCCCCCCCCCCAAAAAAAGGAAGGCAAGCAAAACTTGACCTTTATGAACCTGCAGCCAACAAATGTTTGGTATTTTTACTTGATGAATGACTCGTGGTTAATCAACCACCAGCATTTCTGTCTATCCACTAATTGTTTAATTGACTGATTGTTTAATTGACTGATCATTTCAGTGCTAAGTCGTATTTGTCTCACAGATGACTGTTGACTGAAATAGCGTTGTGCTTCAACCAGGTGTTGTTCCACTTGCTGGACTGTGTGAGGAGGTCCTCCACCACCGCCGACAAAGAGAAGATCGAGTCCGGGGGCGGGAACATCCTCATCCACCACTCACGCGACACGGCCGAGAAGCAGTGGGCAGAGACTTGGGTGCTGACGCTGGCCGGGGTGGCGCGAATCTTCAACACGAGGAGATACCTGCTGCAGCAGCTTGGTGGGCCTCCGCTGACACGTGTTCTGCTGTTCTTTCTCATGCTGTATTGCATTTTGCGTTGAGTTGTTGTCTTAAATTAGGAATGTACATGGATTTTACATGTATTTTACATGTTTTCAGTACATTGTGTGCGATTAGAAAGATTCAGATTTTAATTTTCTTGGGTTTTACATGCCCAGTAATTATCATTGTACTAATTTCCACCAGTATCAGATAGGCTTGGGTGTAGGTGGGCCATTTCCTCCCTTCTGTTGTGTGATGTTCAGTAGGGTCGTAACAGTACACAAGAATCACGGTTCAGTAAGTACCTCGGTTCTGAAGTCGCGGTTCGGTACGTTTTCGGTACAGCGGGGGAAAAGAAACAAAACATAAAATTGCTTCTTTTTTTTATTAAACAGTGGTTTACTGGGCGTCCGGGTAGTGTAGCGGTCTATTCTGTTGCCTGCTAACACGGGGCTCGCCAGTTCGAATTCCCGTGTTACCTCCGGCTTGGTCGGGTGTCCCTACAGACACAATTGGCCGTGTCTGCAGGTGGGAAGCCGGATGTGGGTATGTGTCCTGGTTGCTGCACTAGCGCCTCCTCTGGTCAGTCGGGGCGCCTGTTCAGGGGGTAGGGGGAACTGGGGGGAATAGCATGATCCTCCCACGCGCTACATCCCCCTGGTGAAACTCCTCACTGTCAGGTGAAAAGAAGCGGCTGGTGACTCCACATGTATGGGAGGAGGCATGTGGTAGTCTGCAGCCCCCCCCAGATCAGCAGAGGGGGTGGAGCAGAGACCGGGACGGCTCGGAAGAGTGGGGTAATTGGCTGGGGAAAATTGGGAAGAAAAAGGGGGGGAAATCCACACGCAAAAAAAAAGTAAAATTTAGGTAAAGGTAAATCAAAATAAATATTCTCTCCAATAAATAAAAAATATAAAATGAACATACATAAAGGTGCAGCATTTAGAAAATTTGAATTGTGAAATTTGAGTTGGGGGCGGCACAGTGGTAAGCGCAGTCACCTCACAGCAGGAAGGTCCTGGGTTCGAGCCCCGGGGTAGTCCAACTTTGGGTGTCGTCCCGGGTCGTCCTCTGTGTGGAGCTTGCATGTCCTCCCCGTGTCTGCGTGGGTCTCCTCCCACAGTCCAAAGACATGTATAGGTCAGGTGAATCGGCTATACTAAATTGTCCCTAGGTGTGACTTGTTTGTGTGTGTCAGCCCTGTGTGATGGCCTGGCGGCCTGTCCAGGGTGTCTCCCTGCCTGCGGCCCAGTGGCTGCTGGGATAGACTCCAGCATCCCCACGATGCTGAGAGCAGGATACGCGGTTCGGATGATGGGAAGGAACTGTTTGAATTGTAGTGTATTGTATTCACATCAGCCGCTTTCAGCTTCACATTGTGCCTGTACCACAGTCCCAGCTCCTACTGGGATTCCTGGTCTTCTCATGTCCTTTGCTTAGTAAACTAACATGGTCTACATTATTTGTGGGAAGGGCAGATCTACTGGCTAGGCTCTGGCTAGGCTCTGGTTTATGTGCATTTGCCATAACTACGAGGCTGCGCTGTGCCAAATGAGTGAGTGTGTGCGCGCATGCTTAGTGGGGGGCTGAAGGTTCAACATCTGGCCCTTTGCTGGGGGGGAAACTCGGAGTGATAAATTAAATCCCGCACATGCAAAAGTTCCACAAGTGCAGTGGGTAAAACAACGCTGCGTTCGTTCGGTACACAGGCGTGCCGAACCGGAAGGCCGATACCCAACATGTTCGGTACACAGGCGTGCCGAACCGGAAGGCCGATACCCAACATGTTCGGTACACAGGCGTGCCGAACCGGAAGGCCGATGCCCAACATGTTCGGTACACAGGCGTGCCGAACCGGAAGGCCGATGCCCAACATGTTCGGTACACAGGCGTGCCGAACCAGAAGGCCGATACCCAACATGTTCGGTACACAGGCGTGCCGAACCGGAAGGCCGATGCCCAACGTGTTCGGTACACAGGCGTGCCGAACCGGAAGGCCGATGCCCAACGTGTTCGGTACACAGGCGTGCCGAACCGGAAGGCCGATACCCAACGTGTTCGGTACACAGGCGTGCCGAACCGGAAGGCCGATACCCAACATGTTCGGTACACAGGCGTGCCGAACCGGAAGGCCGATACCCAACATGTTCGGTACACAGGCGTGCCGAACCGGAAGGCCGATGCCCAACATGTTCGGTACACAGGCGTGCCGAACCGGAAGGCCGATGCCCAACATGTTCGGTACACAGGCGTGCCGAACCAGAAGGCCGATACCCAACATGTTCGGTACACAGGCGTGCCGAACCGGAAGGCCGATGCCCAACGTGTTCGGTACACAGGCGTGCCGAACCGGAAGGCCGATGCCCAACGTGTTCGGTACACAGGCGTGCCGAACCGGAAGGCCGATACCCAACATGTTCGGTACACAGGCGTGCCGAACCGGAAGGCCGATACCCAACATGTTCGGTACACAGGCGTGCCGAACCGGAAGGCCGATACCCAACATGTTCGGTACACAGGCGTGCCGAACCGGAAGGCCGATGCCCAACATGTTCGGTACACAGGCGTGCCGAACCGGAAGGCCGATACCCAACATGTTCGGTACACAGGCGTGCCAAACCGGAAGGCCGATGCCCAACATGTTCGGTACACAGGCGTGCCGAACCGGAAGGCCGATACCCAACATGTTCGGTACACAGGCGTGCCGAACCGGAAGGCCGATGCCCAACATGTTCAGTACACAGGCGTGCCGAACCGGAAGGCCGATACCCAACGTGTTCGGTACCAGCACGTGAACCGTTGCGCCCCTGACGTGTAGCTCGTGCAGCTGCTGCCCAAGTGTTCCTTATTCTAAAGGGCATTTTGGTTGTTCGAGCTGATCAGCGTGAACCGTGTGAGCACAGGCTCAAACGCAGCAGCATCCTAGACTCAAGAGCGACCTTTGACCTATGTGCACGTGTTCCTCTTCTCTCGTCCCGTCTCGTTTCGTTGTACTTGTAAAGGCTAAAGTTCCCCGTGCTGAATCTTACATTTGGAACGGGTTTTGCCGGGCCTGTACAGAAGTAACTGGGCTATCGGTGTGTACCGGACTTTCTTGTCCGCCTTTGGGCGGCGTCCTCTTGTTTGGAAAGTAAACAGTGAAACAAAAGTAAACATGACAGGCTTTTGTTGGGTGTCGCCCTTTTCCTCTTCATTCTCAACGTCCTTCTTCAGTTGTGGAATTGGATGTTTTGCTGTTTCATTACGGTACATACATGCTCCTCCACGTCGTCGGGCAGTCTTGGTTATTTTCTGTTTTCAGAACATGTTTGTGTGCTTGTGTCTGTGTGTTGACATAAAGACAAGTTCCTGCTGTGAGCGTATTACCTGGCTTAACTTCAGCTTCCCTCTGCTGTGTTTGGACAGGTGACTTCTTCAAGGCGTGGGAGGTTCTGCTGGACCACGTCCAGTCAGCTGCCCTCAGCAAAAACAACGAAGTTTCCTTGGCCGCGCTTAAAAGCTTTCAGGAGATCCTTCAAATCGTCACGCCCATCAAAGACTCGGACAGACCGGGCGACGCCCTCGCCGCAATGGGCGTTCCCGCGGTCCTCATCGACCCGCTCACCGCTGCCGGTCCCGGAAGACCACTGGTTCGCTCCGATTCACTGGTGGAGCGTCTGACGCGCTACAACGGCGCGGAGCTGCAAGCCCCGCCCCCAGGGGAGGAGTCGGCCCTGGAGGACTCCGTGCTGTGGTGGTCAGCGTGGAACACGTGGTACCGAACAGGAACGGAAAGCACCCGACCACCCAGCAGCGGCACGGAGAAGCTCTCCTTCATCCCAAGCCAGCCCTTCCTCACGGCCCTGATCCAGATCTTCCCGGCTCTCTACCAGCATATCAAGTCTGGCTTCAGCATGGAGGACCTGAAGAAGCTGGGGGTCATCCTCCACGGCGCTGTGTCGGTGCCCATCAGCAGTGACGCCTCGCCCTTCATCCTGCCCTCCTACACCGAGGCCGTGCTCACCAGCCTGCAGGAGGCCGTTCTCACCGCCCTGGACGTCCTGCAGAAGGTCGGCAGCGGCAAACTGATAAAAATAAAACAGAATTAAGAAAATAATCAACACATATTACCACACTGTGTCTCACACACACACACACACACACACACACACACACACTGCTGTAATGAAACAATAACATAAAGCCTTGCACCTCCTTAGAATACTGAGACTCCCGGGTTCAGCCTTCATCTTTATTCCATATTAAATAAACTTAAGGGGAATGATGCTGAAGGATGAACACACAAACCCCCACCCACCCACAGACCGCCGGAGCCGACTCTCCAGTTATGTCATGCCTCAGCACATTGGCTCGGGCCGTGAAACAGTCTGGCATCGTGCTAAATTGTGCAGCGCCCTTTGTGCAGCACAATCTGCAGCTCCCCTGGTAAATGTCAGCAGTGAGTAAGTGTTTGTTCCTCCTTCTCCCTCCCCGCCGCAGGCCATCTGTGTGGGCCCCGAGAACCTGCAGGTCATGTACCCGGCCATCTTCGAGCAGCTGCTCCTCTTCGTGGAGTTCTCCTGCAAGCCGCCGCAGTACGGCAAGGTGGAGACCAAACACGTGGCCAACGCCAAATACAACCAGGTCTATAATTTTTTTTTTCTTTTTTTCGGGCGGTGGGGGTCCTGTGAGAAGTCTGCCGAGAATTTTCATGTCGTTTGGTTTTATCCCCCTCCGAGTTTGTTTTGACTGGAGTTTGTACGTTTAGAGTCGCCGGTTCTCTCTTCAACCTTACCCCGAACACGTTCACTCCTCCTCGTTGGTTAGAAACCAGACTCCCTTTCCTCTTTTGCCTCATTCTGGTCATTATGTGACCCCCCCCCCCCCAATTATGGTTATTTCGCAAGGTTGACACTGTTTTGACCCGCCCCCTCCATTATTACCCACAAGCCATCTCTTGTCTCTCTCTGGAATTTGCTCATGGTTTATGGTTCCATCTGTGTTGTTGCTCATGTTTGTGTCTTTGTGAAGCCCTCTGGAAGCAGGCTTTAGAAAGGAAAGGTGCTCTGTCATAAAGGTTTACTTCCTACATTCCTCACGTTCGCCGAGCTTACTTCCCAGCATGCCGGAGAGGGTTTTGTTTAAATTGTTTAGTCTTGTTTAGCTTGTGTAGTATTTAGTCCTCGGTGCCAAAATGTTCGGAGGAAAAAAAGACCCCATTTCAAAGAAGCCAAGAAGGTTTTGAGCTCTGCCTGATTTATTCACAAAACCACGAACTCCCTCCTCCCAAACCTCTGTCCTACCTCGGCAGCAAGAGCCATTTTTACAATTTATGTTTAGACCTCGGTGTGTTTTTTAGAATTACCGTTGCAATAAAGGCAAAAGTCAGTCGGTAAAGAAGGGCTTTGAGGAAAGTAATAAAACCCCAACAGCTGCTCTGCCTACCGGGGAGATGCCAAGAGTGGTTTTGGATCCAACGTTAGCGGGCTGATGAGATTATACTAACGAATGTGCTACGCGCTAACCGCCGAAGCCTCGAATCCCATCTGCCGATTTAAAAGTCGTGTGGGCAGGGGCCCCTCTTAACACCACACACTTTTTGTACATCCAAACTTGTTTTCCTAAGTTTTTAATGAGTCGGTGTCCAGACACAAACATCTGATCACTTCAGTTCAGAGCAACTCACATGTCCAGAGAGCAGGAGTCTAGCAGAGGATTTTTTTTTTTAAATCAATAAATTTAATTTTTTATCTTGTAGGGTAGGCTTAATTCCTGAATGTTGCCAGGCACCTCATTTAGCCCAGTAAGCCATTACTGATTTGCCCTGACCCAGACATCAGTTTAATTGCGATCTTCTCTCGTTCTTTCTTCGGACTACTAACGGGATTTTAGATCCAACTGTTTGCACCGGTGAGTTTCACCATCTCCTTCAGACCCCCCCCCCCTCTTTATAATAAACCCACTAAGCTGTGTTGACTGGTAACTGTCCGTCCTATGCGGTAGATGAGGTGTTTCTCCGCATGGTCGGGTCTCATGTCTACATATCCATCTGTCACTCACCTCCGTCACGCTTGTCTTCCTCTCTGCCTGCCACTAACTTCTGGTCCTGCCTCTCTCTGTGTGTCCAGCACCGTCCTGTGCTACTCCTCCTTTCGTAAATTTCATGTTTCGGTGGCATCTACGCACGTACGTGGTGGTTTGGTTGCTTTTGTTTTTATTGTTTAATGCTACAAAGGCACACTTTGTAATGTTATCCAGAGTCGGTGGCTGGGCTCCAATAGTTTGGTTATCTGCATCAGTGGTCCTGGAAAACCTGGAAATTTGATAGACTAGTTTTCCAGTCATGGAAAACACCTGGACAATTACAAGATCGATCAGATATCCTGGAAATATTATCGAGTTCTTGGAATATGGAAAAATTAGGTTATAAAGTCATATTTTTAGCATATTTTCAGTGTGACATTTTGGCGGTATGTTCAGCCACACAGTTCATGTAGAGACTGTTGAGACTTCCACTGATAGTTCATACTGAATGATATGACCCTCTGCCAGCGATGGCTGGCATGGATTTCCAAGCTAAAAGTCCTGGAAAATCTCCTTGAAAAGTCCTGGAAAAGGATTTCCTACAAAGAGTGGGAAGCCCGCTATGTTAGACAAAACTCAGGAGAGGAAGAATTTGTGTGATTTGAAGTATATTCATGTTGTCACTTGGTGCGCTTGTACAGAGTGTGCCTTTACTGCTACTTTGAATGTGGTTTTGCCAAAGAAAAAAGTGTGGGGGCGGCGGGGGTGGTTGGGATAATGGTTATCAGCTGTGTTTTGACCGATATCCAATTTGTCTGCTTATCTTCCTGCCCCCAACCCCCAGGCTGAATGGGTTGCCTTAAACTACGTCCCCTTCGCTGAGCGCTCCCTGGATGTGGTGGTGGATCTGTACCATAAGACGGCATGTCACAAAGCCGTCATCAACGAGAAGGTCCTGCAGAACATCATCAAGGTGGGACATCAACAGCAGTCACCAGTGTTTAGGGATATTTTTCTTCTGAAAATGTATTTAGTTGTCTTTTTGTCTTATTTTTCTGATATTCTGTCTTCACCTGCTGTGTAATGTTTTTACAGAGTTTGTTTGAAAAACCTGTTATTTAATTGAAGCTATAGCTCTTCGGCCAGGTTTGTCTTTACAAAGGACATCCCAGGAATTTGAATCAGTTCATCTGGACACAATCTTTAGTGGGATTATTCACCAAGGCTCAGCGTTTTCGGTTTTTATTTTTCAAAGCAATCCAGCATGCCAAATTTCACCACAAGAGGACACTGTTACATAACCTCACACAAACAGGAACAACTTTTGGATCCGTGGAAACATAAAATCCGGGTGAAAATCAGTTTAAACCGATCTGCTCCTTTTAAAATATCTGGGTATTTTTCGGTGAAAATCAGTAAAAACCGAAAACGCTGAGCCTTGTTCATCACTCATCTAAGTGACTTCGTCAGTCTGACAAGGAGACTGATGAAGTCTGTTGGGACCGATGATGATAATGTCAGATTTATCACAATTTAGTTTGAGGAAGTTGGCTTGCATCCATGATTTAATGTCAGTGAGTCAGTTGGTCAGACTGGAGTAAGTCATAGTGGTGATGGATTTAGTGGGGATGTAGAGTTAGATGTCATCGGCGTAACAGTGGAAGTGAAGACCATGACGACGTATGATATTACCAAGGGGGGAGCATGTAAAGAGCCGCGCATGGCTCCTGATGCAACTGCCGCCGCTCCGTCAGCTCTCAGAGCTCTTGATGATGAACGCCTTTAGTGGTGCCGCCGGAGCAGAGGGGACCCCTGCAAGCCCGGTCGGGATCGAAGTCCAGACTAGAATAGAGGTTCACATTGCACACCGCTCTGTTTTTCGAGTGAAAAACGACGCACCTCTGGCTCCTATCATTGTTTCATATCGCTGAACATTTAAATGTTAGCTAAATACATAGTTTAGAGTTTTACTATTACCAAACAAGTAGCAGCAGCTAGCTAAACGCTAATGCTGTTAATGCTACTTATAAGTCACAAAGGAAATATGTTACATGCAGAAAACTTTCATTTGACAGTAGTTGAGTGAAAGAAATACATAACTTACATACTGACTCCTGCTTGCTGTGGCAGACAGAGGATAAATAGTCGGCACAGCATCGGACTTCAAAACTAACTTCTTGTGAAAACCCAGTGACTTTTGCATTAGGTTATGGAAACACTCTTTGCTGAAATGACGTTTCTTTTTCGGGCTGGGCCCGACCGGGCCCCACGGGCCAAGGCCCGGCTACCAGACACTCGCCGGCGAGCTCCCTTCCCAGGTCTGGCTCCAGGAAGGGGCCCCGGTTTCCCTTTTCTGGGCGAGGTGCTGTAGCTCTGCTGTTAATTTCATTGAGTTTCTTGGGAATTGCTCTTAAACTGGCCCCTCCCCTGGGACCAGTTTGCCTTGGGAGAGCCTACCAGGAGCTATTGCCCCTGACAACACAGCTCCCAGGCTCCCCGGGACACCCAAACCCCTCCACCACGTTAAGGTGGCAGTTCTGGTAAGGGTGAAATGAGCATTGCAGATATGCAGTGTAAATAAATTCCAACCCTTTCAGCAGCATAGTAGGATTTTTTGGTAGATAGTGGAAGGACGCTCCAGGGCCCGGTTTACATCCCAGAACTGCACTCTACCATGTTTGCTGTCAAAGCCTTCACTATGCTAATGCAAACTCGCTCTCTGTACTGACAAGTTCGCTCTGCACAGGAGGTCTCAGGTTTCTTTGCTCGCCCTACATTTGCATATTAGACGGTGATTGGCTTTCGGATTTATGACGTACCAAATCAAGCTTGCCCAGGGTACGTTTGAATCTCAGATTTTAGGGAAGTGCACAGACAGCTCCTCTTCCAGGAGAGGAACGTGAAAACACCGCTCAAGTGACAAACTTTGCACAATTATAAGTCAGTAAAACCAAGGCCACACATTTTAGGGGACACAAACATAAGAAAAACAAAGTTTCGAGTTTTTTTTTTAATTTAAAGATGATGGCTGGTCAGCTTGTTTTGTTTCAGAAGGACACCTGCGTTAAATGCTTTTTCTCCATTGCTGATGTATAAACTGGAGGAATAATTTGCCAAGTGACTTTTAATAAAGTTCCCCCGTGTACGTCCAAATCAGTCCCTCAGCCTTTCCTCTCTCCAGAGAAAGAATGTTGTTTTTATAAAATCTTCACCTTGGGGAGCCCAGCTGTTACGTGGAACGATTTGTTTTGTCAAAAGAAGATGGTCGAAATTCCTTTCCAATTGGATGTTATTGTGAGTTTTTGAAAAGGATATATTCATCTTTTTTGTTGGGCAGCCCACAGGCCCATTACTTAAATCTTTTTAACTGCCATTCAACCCATCACTCGTAGCGTTTAGGAATAGTTCATTCACAATACAGCCTGAAGCCTCTCTGCATGTTCCCGGTACTTAAATACTTTTGTAGTTTTTACCTTGAAGTTTTGTATTGAGTTCTGTTCTCTTGAACTGTTGCTCTCCATTTTCCCCTGCCTCTCTTCTGCTATTCCTCCTTTCCCTCCAGACTCTGAGGATGCCCTTGGGTTTGAAGTACGCCTGTCCGTCAGAGAGCACCTGGAGGCTGGCCGTCTCCTCGCTGCTCAAGGTGCTCTCCATTGGGCTTCCTGTGGCACGCCAGCATGCCTCCTCCGGGAAGTTTGACACCATGTGGCCGGAGCTGGCCAACGCCTTCGAAGACTTCCTGTTTACCAAAAGGTAAACCTTGTGCTTTGAGAGGGTCCTCCATTTTTAGACATTTTAAATCCCTTAAATCTGCAGTCCTCAACGTTTACATGCAAACCAAATGTGTTCAGTGCACTTTCTGGCACTGGCATGTTCAAGATAATAATAATAATAATAATAATAGTAACAATAGATTGAGTTTGTATAGTGTTTTTCATCTGCGGAGACAGATCTCAAAGCGCTTCACAAATAATAACATCGACTTCCAAAAAAAAGTATTCAATTCAATATGGCACGTTGGTTTACTTTACTTTACAAACTACTTCAAAGTGGCGTAGGGGGTAAAACGTATGACTTAATAAAATCCATGTATGCAACCAATATGTGCAGCGTCCAGATTGGACACAAGAGAACATAATTTATTTCTCAAGAATGTGGGATGAGACAAGGCTGCTGTTTATCACCATAAATATCCATATCATGAAGGCTTTAGCAGTACGTGATGTGAAAGATGAGTGTGTGGTGGAACTTTGCCAGGAAAAATGAGCAGCCAAATGAGGAAGAAGAAGGCAGGTAGTGTTGAGTGCGAAGAAGTGAAGTTGTTGTGTCTAACCAGCAGATATGACAGAACAAGCTGGAAGAAGACCTTTACCAACAGATAATAATACATCCATAAGTAGAACCAATACCAACCTGTTATATTCTGATTTCATTCTTATTCTGTATCATTTTGAATGGATCTCAGAAATATAGATGGTGGTCAAACACGAATGCAGGAAGGCATATTACTTCAGTAGTCAGTATTTTAAACAAAAAACACAATCTTCAGGATTGAAACTTTAATTTGAAAGATGTTCATGAGGAGCTGTGTGCTGATATTGTTTTTCTTTTCAGCACACCCCCGGACAACTTGTCCATCCAAGAGTTCCAGAAGAATGAAGCCATTGACGTTGAGGTGAATGGGATTTTTTTTTCATGGTGTCCATATTCTTGATTTTTATCTAGAGTTTCCTTGTCTGACCTTTGTGTCCTGTGTTTTTGGAAGGTGGTTCAGCTGATCAGCTCAGAGATTTTACCGTTTGCCAACTTCATCCCCAAAGAGTTTGTTGGTCAGATTATGGCCATGCTGAATAAGGGATCCATTCACTCCCAGTCCTCTTCCTTCACAGGTACGGTGTGACCATCACATATTCATAAATAAACACAATGGGATAAAACGCTCATCAGCATTCTCAGTTACATTTAGTTTGTCGTGTATAATGTGGTGTATAATACTTTGTGTTTTTACAGTACGTTGAGCACTCCGCTAAATTGACTTACTTGTCTGTGAAAATGTACTCGACTAACAATCCAAACATGATGGAACTTGAACATACTCATATTTATACTTTTCTTGATTTGGTTTGTAAAGAGTTGAGGTGAAAGTAAATATTTCAGTATTTAAATTTTATTTCATCTGGTTTGAGGGGTGGCGTTCGTGTTTTTTCCTTTAAGCCCCCCCCCCCCTTCAATCCAGTTTATATTTTATTAGTGACATACAAAAATGATTTTTCAGGGCATCCGGGTAGCGTGGCGGTCTATTCCGTGGCCTACCAACACGGGGATCGCCAGTTCGAATCCCTCCGTTACCTCCGGTTTGGTCAGGCATCCCTGCAGACACAATTGGCCGTGTCTGTGGGTGGGAAGCCGGATGTGGGTATGTGTCCTGGTCACTGCACTTGCACCTCCTCTGGTCGGTCAGGGCACCTGTTCAGGGAAACTGGGGGGAATAGCGTGACCCTCCCACGTGCTACGTCCCCCTGGTGAAACTCCTCACTGTCAGGTGAAAAGAAGCGGCTGGCGACTCCACATGTACGGGACGAGGCAGGTGGTAGTCTGCAGCCCTCCCCGGATCGGCAGAGGGGGTGGAGCAGCGACCGGGATGGCTCGGAAGAGTGGGGTAATTGGCCGGGTACAATTGGGGAGAAAAACACACAAAAGAAAACAAAGATTTTTCATGCCTCATTTTGGTTTGACTTTGACAACCATTAATTTTTCATACTATTCTCTTTTCATACTTGGTGTTCATATCATGTCTGGCTGTAACTTTTTGTTTAGCATCGATAGCCCTGGTTTCCTCTTACGCTAACCCCTCATCTCTGCCTTACAGAGGCGGAGATCGACATGCGGATGCGGGAGGAGTTCTCCAAGGTTTGCTTCGAGACGTTGCTGCAGTTCTCCTTCAGTAACAAGGTGTCAACGCCGCAGGAGGGCTACATCTCCCGCATGGCGCTCTCCGTGCTCCTCAAGCGCTCCCAGGATGTTCTGCAGCGCTTTGTGGAGGACGAAAGGCTGAGCGGCCGATGCCCCCTGCCCAGGTACGTACCGCCACGAGGACGACTTGTGGATGAGGATGTGAGAACTACACAAACTACATGAACTACATAATCCAACCAGGAGTGTATGTTGTGTTACCATGACAATGAAGCTTAGAGATCCAGTCCAATGAAAATCGTGTTTTCTAGTTTCATTGTATTTATTATTAATAGAAGGTTTGTTAATTTGAAGTTATCCAAAACATCAGAAGTGCTGTAGTGAAAATTTGACGAAAGCCCCTTGAGAAACTCTCCTACTGGTTGTCAACATAATTAATCCATCTGAGAAAACCAGTCAGCTGCTGGTAAGAAATGACATCATCTAACACTCAGATTTGATTGGACAGTCAGTGAATTGTCATCTAAAATCTGTTTTGGTTTTTTTCTAAATTTATTTCTGATTTTTCCATTTTTTCTCCCAATTTAGTGGCCAATCGATCCCTATTTTAGTTCAAACACCCACCCTCGTACTGCATGCGTTCGCCAACTGCATCTCTCCGGCCAGCAGTCTCGAAAGAGACGCCTCGCCACTTCCGTGACAAGGCGACTCCAGGCCGAACCACTGCTTTTTCCGACACACCCAGAGATGCATTCATGTGACAAACACAAGCCGACTCCGCCCCCCTCCCAAAGACAGCGTTGCCAATTATTGCTGCTTTATCGAGTCCGGCCATAGTCAGATCTGACGAGACCAGGGCGCGAACCCCGGTCCCCAGTGGGCAACTGCATCGACACAAAGCCAATGCTTAGACCGCTACACCACCGCGGACCCCTCAATCTATCTGTTTTGAATGGTCGCCTAGCAACATCATGCAAGGTAGCAACTAGCTAGCTATCAGTGAAGAGTCCTGTGAATTTCTTGTAAACCTCCTGAGAATTGGCTGTGCTCAGCCGATGACAATTATGACAAATCAAATGATGGGGAGAAGTGAGACGTCTAACATAAATATTCGGTAAAAAACTTGTCTGACTGAATTAAATTGTTGGACTGGATCTTAGGATTTAAACCAATAAAAAAGGGGGGGCATGGTGGCACAGTGGTCAGCGCTGTGGCCTCACAGCAAGAAGGTACTGGGTTCGAACCCCAGGCCGTCCCAGGTCCTTTCTGTGTGGAGTTTGCATGTTCTCCAAGTGTCTGCGTGGGTTTGCTCCGTTTTCCTCCCACCATCAAAAATACATGCATGTTAGGGTTAATACTCCTGCCTGTGCCCCTGAGCAAGGCGAAGGAAAGAAGAACTTAAGTTGGTCCCTGGGTGCTGCAGCTGCCCACTGCTCCTACACAATAGGATGAGTTACATGCAGAGAACACATTCACTGTAAACAAACAACTGGACAATGACAAGAAAGTGGCTTTCTTTCTTCTGAATCGGTTTTCTTTATCAGGCCTCCTCGGCTGTAGGGCTGAGAAGGAGCAGACTAGAGAGGGAACAGGCTAGAGAAGGACCAGACTAGATAGGGAACAGACTAGAGAAGGACCAGGCTAGAGAGGGAACAGGCTAGAGAGGGACCAGACTAGATAGGGAACAGGCTAGAGAAGGACCAGACTAGAGAAGGAACAGACTAGAGAGGGAACAGACTAGATAGGGAACAGACTAGAGAAGGACCAGGCTAGAGAGGGAACAGGCTAGATAGGGAACAGACTAGAGAGGGAACAGGCTAGAGAAGGACCAGACTAGATAGGGAACAGACTAGAGAGGGAACAGGCTAGAGAAGGACCAGACTAGAGAGGGAACAGGCTAGAGAAGGACCAGACTAGAGAAGGACCAGACTAGAGAGGGAACAGACTAGAGAAGGACCAGACTAGATAGGGAACAGACTAGAGAAGGACCAGGCTAGAGAGGGAACAGGCTAGAGAGGGACCAGACTAGATAGGGAAAAGGCTAGAGAAGGACCAGACTAGAGAAGGAACAGACTAGAGAGGGAACAGACTAGATAGGGAACAGACTAGAGAAGGACCAGGCTAGAGAGGGAACAGGCTAGATAGGGAACAGACTAGAGAGGGAACAGGCTAGAGAAGGACCAGACTAGATAGGGAACAGACTAGAGAGGGAACAGGCTAGAGAAGGACCAGACTAGAGAGGGAACAGGCTAGAGAAGGACCAGACTAGATAGGGAACAGACTAGAGAAGGACCAGATGAGAGAGGGAACAGGCTAGAGAAGGACCAGACTAGATGGGGAACAGACTAGAGAAGGACCAGACTAGAGAGGGAACAGACTAGAGAAGGACCAGACTAGAGAGGGACCAGACGAGAGGGAACAGACTAGAGAAGGAACAGACTAGAGAGGGAACAGGCTAGAGAAGGACCAGACTAGATAGGGAACAGACTAGAGAGGGAACAGACTAGAGAGGGAACAGGCTAGAGAAGGACCAGACTAGAAAGGGAACAGGCTAGAGAAGGACCAGACTAGAGAAGGACCAGACTAGAGAGGGAGCCCGAACACCGTGTCCCCGACAGCTCTGATAGCATATCCAGTGTTTCAGTGTCATGATACTTTGTGTTGGGGAGTATTATTGTGTGTCTAACGGACTTGTTTGTCTTCCTGTAGGCAACAGGTGACAGAGATCATCTTTGTCCTGAAAGCAATCAGCACTTTGATGGACTCACTGAAAAAGACCCAGCCTGAAAACGGTGAGTTTACACATGGTGTCAGTGATTATCCAGGGTCTCAGAAAGAGGAAAAGAGGTGCCGACGAAAAAATAAACACAAAACCTACAGTGGTACTTTATCATCTATTCATTCCAGAAAAAAACATCATCCTACAAATTTCTTCTTCTGTCTTTTGATCTGAGGGAATTTATCTTTACACGGCCGCCAGGTCGATTCCCTCGAGACATTCTGAATTACAAAAGAACAAAGTGAGACGTGAAGAAATGAGCCTTTTGAAACGACGTTTGGCGTGTTTTTGTGTCGGCCATTTCCGATCGGTCGCCTCACTCCTATCAAGGAAATTATTCATTTGATTGCCTTTTATCACAAGTGATTCTCTTTTGTTCTTCCTTCCTGTCCCACCCCACTCCTCCTCTCTCTCCACCACCTGTCTCTCTCTCCTCATTTTCTTACCTTCCTGTCCCACCCCACTCCCCCTTCTCTCCACCACCTGTCTATCTCTCCTCATTTTCTTACCTTCCTGTCCCACCCCACTCCCCCTTCTCTCCACCACCTGTCTATCTCTCCTCATTGTCTTCCTTCCTGTCCCACCCCACTCCTCCTCTCTCTCCACCACCTGTCTATCTCTCCTCATTTTCTTACCTTCCTGTCCCACCCCACTCCCCCTTCTCTCCACCACCTGTCTATCTCTCCTCATTGTCTTCCTTCCTGTCCCACCCCACTCCTCCTCTCTCTCCACCACCTGTCTATCTCTCCTCATTGTCTTCCTTCCTGTCCCACCCCACTCCCCCTTCTCTCCACCACCTGTCTATCTCTCCTCATTTTCTTCCTTCCTGTCCCACCCCACTCCTCTCTCTGCACCACCTGTCTCTCTCTCCTCATTGTCTTCCTTCCTGTCCCACCCCACTCCTCTCTCTGCACCACCTGTCTCTCTCTTCTCATTTTCTTCCTTCCTGTCCCACCCCACTCCTCCTCTCTCTCCACCACCTGTCTATCTCTCCTCATTGTCTTCCTTCCTGTCCCACCCCACTCCTCCTCTCTCTCCACCACCTGTCTATCTCTCCTCATTTTCTTTCTTCCTGTCCCACCCCACTCCTCTCTCCACCACCTGTCTATCTCTCCTCATTTTCTTACCTTCCTGTCCCACCCCACTCCTTCTCTCTCTCCACCACCTGTCTATCTCTCCTCATTTTCTTCCTTCCTGTCCCACCCCACTCCTTCTCTCTCTCCACCACCTGTCTATCTCTCCTCATTGTCTTCCTTCCTGTCCCACCCCACTCCTTCTCTCTCTCTAACACCTGTCTATCTCTCATTTTCTTCCTTCCTGTCCCACCCCACTCCTCTGTCTACTGCTCTCCTCATTTTCTTCCTTCCTGTCCCACCCCACTCCTCTCTCTCTGTCTACTGCTCTCCTCATTTTCTTCCTTCCTGTCCCACCCCACTCCTCTGTCTACTGCTCTCCTCATTTTCTTCCTTCCTGTCCCACCCCACTCCTCTCTGTCTACTGCTCTCCTCATTTTCTTCCTTCCTGTCCTACCCCACTCCTTCCCTCTACTACCTGTCTATCTCTCCTCATTTTCTTCCTTCCTGTCCCACCCCACTCCTTCCCTCTACCACCTGTCTATCTCTCATTTTCTTCTTTCCTGTCCCACCCCACTCCTTCTCTCGCTCTACCACGTCTACCGCGCTCCTCATTTTCTTCCTCCGTCTCACCCCACTCTCTCTACCACGTCTATCTCTCCTCATTTTCTTCCTCCGTCTCACCCCACTCTCTCTCTACCACGTCTATCTCTCCTCATTTTCTTTCATTCTCTACCCACCACTCCCTTCTGTCACTCTTTCTATCTTCCTCTTTCTCTCACTTTCTTTCATCTATCTCTCCCTCTCTACTCTAATGCTCTTACTTCCTGTCACCATACCCTTCTATCCCTCTCTCTCCCTCCTTCTCTGTACTCTCTTCCCTTCTTCCGCCATCTTTTTCTCTCACACTCCTTTTTTTTTTTACCTCGCTCCGTCTCTCTCTACCGTCATCTCTCACTTCTTTCTCTCCCTCCTGTCTTCCATCCCCCCTCCTCCTGTCCTCTCTTCCCTTCTTCCTCCATCTCTCCTGTCTTCCACCCCCTCTCTCCCTCTCCTGCCTTCCACCCCCCCTCTGTCTTCCACCCCCCACCTCCTCCGGTCGTGCGACAGTGGATGGGAACACGTGGGCCCAGGTGATCGCCCTCTATCCCACGCTGGTGGAGTGCATCACCTGCTCCTCCTTGGAGGTGAGCTCGGCGCTGAAGGAGGCGCTGGGCCCCTTTAAAGACTTTATGCAGCCTCCCGTCTCCCGAGTCCACAACGGAGAGTCCTGACCACACTAACTCTCTATTTTATAAAAAAGAAAACATAAAAAAAGCATTATTATTCTTTTTTTTTTTTACTATGAAGAAGTCATGAATGTGTCTTGACCCATACACTTTACATACTCCACGAGGGGACGGACGTTAGAAACTCCATTTGAAGCCTCATCTGATGGACAGACCTCGGTAACGGAGGTGTGGGACGCTGTCCTACACACAGACACACACACACACACACACACACACCTCCATCCCCCTCCCATTCTCCTTCCAACCGACTGAGTTTGTGTGTTAACAGAGTAAAAGGAGAAGCGGCAGCGGGTATTTGCGGTGTCTTCTTCGGGGGTTTGGGTGGTTGTGATGAGGGCGGCAGGTGTACATAGTGTTGACAACATAAGTTAAAGAAGAATGCTAACGATAACACTCTGGCTTTCATCAGTCTTAAAAATTAAAGAATGAAAGGGGAAAGACTTGTGCGACATTTTCAACAGTGACGATTTTATGCAAGAAGAGGAAGTGTAACCGGAACATTCCATGTCATCTGTGGCCAGCCGCCTGAGAAGGGATGTACTTGTCTGTAAAAAAGAAAATGAATAAACGGGACAGTTCTACTAACCGCTGTGCTTTTCTGTGTGTGTGTGCTCGGTCATGGTTATTCATGAAGTCTGTTTAACCTTTAAAGTTCCCCTCCAGAAACGTGTTAAAGTTTAAAAATACTCTCAGATGATTAATATATATTAATACTCTGAGATGATTAATATATGTTAATACTCTGAGATGATTAATATATGTTAATACTCTGAGATGATTAATATATATTAATACTCTGAGATGATTCATATATGTTAATACTCTCAGACGATTCATATATGTTAATACTCTCAGGTGATTAATATATATTAATACTCAGATGATTAATATATGTTAATACTCTCAGATGATTAATATATATTAATACTCTGAGATGATTAATATATTAATATTCTGAGATGATTAATATATGTTGATACTCTTGAGATCATTCATATATGTTAATAATCTGAGATGATTAATATATGTTAATACTCTGAGATGATTAATATATATTAATACTCTGAGATGATTAATATATATTAATACTCAGATGATTAATATATGTTAATACTCTGAGATGATTCATATATGTTAATACTCTCAGATGATTAATATATGTTAATACTCAGATGATTCATATATGTTAATACTCTGAGATGATTAATATATATTAATACTCTCAGATGATTAATATATGTTAATACACTGAGATGATTAATATATGTTAATACTCTGAGATGATTCGTATATGTTAATACTCTCAGATGATTCATATATGTTAACACTCTGAGATGATTAATATATGTTAATACTGAGATGATTCATATATATTAATACTCTCAGATGATTAATATATGTTAATACACTGAGATGATTAATATATATTAATACTCCGAGATGATTAATATATGTTAATACTCTCAGATGATTAATATGTTAATACTCTCAGATGATTAATATATATTAATACTCTGAGATGATTAACATATATGTTAATACTCTGAGATGATTAATATATATTAATACTCTGAGATGATTCATATATGTTAATACTCTGAGATGATTAATATATATTAATACTCTGAGATGATTCATATATGTTAATACTCTGAGATGATTCATATATATTAATACTCTGAGATGATTAATATATGTTAATACTCTGAGATGATTTATATATGTTAATACTCTGAGATGATTCATATATGTTAATACTCTCAGATGATTAATATATTGTTTAACGTGGTTTCCCCCTGTAAACAGTACAGAAATAAACCTGAAAAGAGGCAGGAAGCACATCTTCTCTTTCTCCCTCAGAGACACTCAGGATATATGAATATGCAAATATCACAAGCCCCGCCCACCGCCGCTGCTCGCTCTGGGTCAGCGGTGGCTGACCATGTGCCGAGGAGCGCCACGTGTACTGTGCGGGTTTTCATTCCAGCCAGACTCCACGCCAGGTGAGTTCACCGAGACATTCTTCCTCTGTGGTTGAAGGGCTGCTAATCAGTAAAATCACCAGGGGCCGCAAGTATCGGGTCGTTGCTAGGGGCAAATGTGTGCGTGCACGCCTATGGAACGTTTTCGCCCTCTAGACCGTCTGGCGGTCAGCAGCAAAGCATGACGGGTATTTGTAATTCCTCCCTCCTAACGAGCAGTCACCCAGGCCTGCAGGGACATCCGTGTTCGCCGGTCGGTGTCTAAATTCGGGGGTTGGCCAGGTTCTCCCCCGGTCTCTGAGACCAACCCCGGGGCTTAGAAACCGGCTGTATGGCTCACTGTCTGCACACGCTGGTGGAAGCTCGCTCTGTCATGGATGATGTTTTTTTTGGGGGGGGGCGAAGTATTCGTCAAACTTCCGCAGCGCCTCGTCCTAACTGTCTTAGTCTCTTCCTTCACCAAAGCGGGATGAATTAAAGATGGCTTCCGCTTCACCGCCCGTAGCGGACATGAGGGTGCTAGCTGGCGCAACGCCGCCATCTTGGTCTAGCTGCGTGGCTATGAAGCGCTGGCCTCGCAAAGTGGGACATTTTCTGGTGGATGAAATTTAGGCATTTTCAGTTCTTACCCCGTTTCCCTTCTTCTCTACAGGACCGCTTCTGACACCATGTCAAATAATTAAACCTTCGGTTATTTCATTTGGTTTATTTAACGAAGCAAGAGACATTCGGGCGAGCGAGTTCACACTGACTTCAGGCATGCGCAGTACGGTAGACGAGTACGTCAGCGTTCCCACGCAGGCCTATGATAGGATGCTTCAGCTGTCAGTCATGAATAACGTAGTCGATGCCTTGACACGAGGGAAATAGGTAGAGGCTAGTTCCCATCGATGCAGAGAACGGTCAACTGAGCATGCGCAAGTACTCGTCGCCTCCGTTGTTTGGGTAGCTTAGGGTTAGGGCGGGGTTAGGGTTAAAGTTAGCTAATCAGACGCAGAGTAGGGGCGGGTCTTCCTAGAATCCTAGCGTCTGGATGCTACGCGAGGTGTGTGGAGGCATGGTAGAGGCATTTCGCGCATGCTCAGTTGACCGTTCTCTACTCCATTTCCGTTCTCTGCATCGATGGGAACTAGCCTCTACTGAGCACTCCCTATACATAGCACTCCCTATGTAGAGGACTACATAGTGAGCTCGTTGGCAAAATGGAAAAAAAACACTTCCGGACACTACTCTGCGCCGTTATTACGTCATTGCTGTCGCACAATTAAAACGTGGGAGCTGGGTCGCTAGTGGTGATTAGTGCCGTAATGTATTCACGGTTTACTACGCGGCTGATAAACCGTTAAAACAAACGTCGCCATATCATCGAAAGCTGAGCCGAGAATAGCTCACATTTGTACCACAGCTCTCATGGCGTTCCCTCTGCTCTCGTCTCGCTGCCATTTTTTTTCGGCGCAATGCATGATGGTATATATTGCTTGGCTAGTTACCATCGGTTGCGCGCTTTTTTTCACGGTGCATTGTGGGATACGTTGAGTCCTCTGTACAGGGTATCATAATTCCCGCGATACATTCGGACAGCGCTACAAAATGAACTCGCTATAGTGGACACCACTAGTAGCGAGTGAGTAGCGAGGACACAGCGTTTCCGGTACTGTGCTGAAAAGCGCTTCCGGCCGCGTGCAGCTGCGTCAGAACGCTAATAGGACACGCTGCATACTGACGGCGCTGCTTCCTGTTTAGTGCTCGCTGTCCATTAAAACGCTCGTCAATCAACCGGCGGAAGTGACGTGGTAAGTGGACACGGCTCGGGCCGATCTCTCTCCACGTGACCGCGCAAATCCCCCATGCTCCTTCAGGGTGGTCGTCCCGGTCCTTTCCTGTGAGCTTGTCCGGCAGAACGCGTCGTGGCGTGTTTAGCGGTTTGTTATATATATTTATATCCTTTCCCTCAACACGTTTGGTCAGATATGGAGAGGCGGTGCTATTCCGTGTGAACTGCGGCTGTAGTATGTTGTCAGGCAGCTCTCTCACCCTCCACCCCCCACCCCCACCCAAATTAGGAAGGTGTTGCTCTGTTTGACCTGGGTTAACGTTGACAATGGCCGCGTAAGCGCAGCGCTAGACCGGGTCCGGACCGGCGGCGGGGGCCTCCTGCGGGATGCGTCAATCAGCATGTTACCGGGCGGAGGGATGCGGATGCGGAGGGATGCGGATGCAGATGGCTGTGGCTCGACAGATGTTGAATTATTATCGAGTCGCTATTCCGTCTCCTGCCCAGCCCCTGTGCTGTGCAGGAGCGGGACTAGTTAAAGGTCATATGAGGGTAAGGGACCGCGGGTTGTCTGGTGCACCGGCCTGGAGGAGCAGGAGGAGGAGGAGGCTGGGGGAGGAGGCTGGGGGAGGTCCGCTTGGGCGGGGTTTCCCTCGTATTTCAGCTCCGTTCGTGTGGGGTGGGGTGGGGGTGGAGGAGGACGCTCGTCCTTCCTCCGCTGTGTGGGAACGCAGACGACTCCCGGGCTCCGTAGAAGACCCTGTGGTCCGACATAGCGGCGTCCGTCCCTCGCCGCGCAGTGCTCTTTTCTGCACCGGTCCGATATCTCCCGCACGGTTCCGACCCGGCATGTGACGGTTCCCCCAAGTCTTGTGTGTGTGGGGGGGGGGTTGTGTGCAGCGGTCCCGACCCTGGCGTGGGCGCCGTGGGCTGCTCTGGCTGAGGTAGTAGTTTGTGCTGTTGGTCGGGTTGAGACTCTGCCCGCTTATGGAGATGACTGCGCAAGCTACTGCCTTGCCAGCGCCGCTGCCCGTCGACGGACGCAGAAGCGGAGCGGACGGACGCGCTGCGACGCGCGTCTCACATCAGGTAAACCGCCACCCGGACCCGCTTCTTGCCTTCACGGTGCGCTTTGAAACGGGCTGCCGGGTTCGGGGGGTGGGGGGTGGGGGGGGGCGCGGGTCTGTGCGGCGTCGCCGCCGCCGCTTTGCGTAAAGCTTGTGTGTGTGTGTGTGTGTGTGTGTGTGTGTGTGTGTGTGTGTGTGTGTGTGTGTGCGGACGACGAGGAGGAAGGACCCTGCAGGGCTGAAGTCGTGCTGCAGAGTGCACCCAGTCTGACGCCACAGAAGCCATTTGAACGCCGTGTCCACGCGCGTTTTGAAGCCTGCGCATCCCAGCGGCGCGTGAGGTTTGCGTGTCTGTTATCTGTGTTGGTGTGTGAATAAAGATGTGCCCCCTTCCCGCCCCGTCGGGCGGTAGTATGGGCTGTGGGTGAAGCATGTAGGTCATTGCGCTGTTGCTATGAAGAGACGAGTGACGTGGCTCCGGCTTGGCCCACACCACCTCTGGTCTGGCGCGTCCGGCATGAATGGATGGATTACTCCGCCACACGTCCTCTGCTGACGGCGCACACCACCACGCTCGGATATAGTGGCAGCAGGCAGTGCCGCGACCGGTAGGACCAGTCTCAAACAAGTCCAGACCCCTTTCACTGGAGGCCTACCGCTGCGCCGGGGGTCGTTCGCCTTTGTAGTAACTGAACAAGCGAACCAATAAGTGGATCAGTGTGACCGAGGGGGTCGTGGTTCTGTAGACTAGATTCGGTACTCGCAAGCAGCAGCAGCAGTGTTGCTTTATAACAATGAGTTTTCTTGCATCTTCAGTGCACCAGTCATGCAGGCTCCGCAAACCAGCCTCTGCAAATCCTGCCGCTGCCTCCACACGCCACCTGGCTGCTGTGCTGCACACTAGTAGGCTGTGTGTCGGGGGGGGGGGTCTCATGATGGTGGGTGGGTGGGGGAACTGGAATAGATAATGAACTTCGATTGGCTGCAGTGGCAGGTCGATGAAAACGTGCACGGGCTGCAGCCTCAGAGCTGCAGGAGACTCCTACCCAGGACCAGGCTGTATGAAACTGAAGATGCAAGGAGACCGACGTGAAATATTTATGGCTTTATATTTGATCGTATACGTGTTGTGCTGCGAGTAGCGCTACTGCATGTGTGTGTGTGTGTGTGTGTGTGTGTGTGTGTGTTTGTGTGTGTGTGTGGGGAGGAAGAATAACATGTTAATACAGTAAAAATAAAGTCAAATTTGAAGAAACGACCCCTTGCGCTGCGAAGCCTGAAGTGCAGTAGTTAGATCAGATGGTCAGATGGAGAGACACCTAAAGGTCAGACAGGTTGGTTTATTTATTTATTTATTTATCTGCAGCCACCGGTTAGGTCAGACGGACCACCATGCCCCACAGAGCGCCTTGTGTCCACGGGTTTCCCCTCACAACAAGCCGGTACGCCGGCGAGTTTGCTGGTAGGCGCTGTGTGGCTGGAGGTCTCTGACCAGCAAGACCACCCGGTGGTCCGGCCGTTATCGTAGGAAAACCTGCAAACTCCTGGTAGTCCACCACACACGCTTGACTCTGTCACGTGAAACCTGTATCAGCTGGCTCGGCACATTTTATACTTGGCCGGCGGTTTGGAGCGAGGGGAGGCCTTCCCTCGCCCCGCCTGAGGCCGGCGGTTTGGAGCGAGGGGAGGCCTTCCCTCGCCCCGTCTGAGGCCGGCGGTTTGGAGCGAGGGGAGGCCTTCCCTCGCCCCGCCTGAGGCCGGCGGTTTGGAGCGAGGGGAGGCCTTCCCTCGCCCCGTCTGAGGCCGGCGGTTTGGAGCGAGGGGAGGCCTTCCCTCGCCCCGCCTGAGGCCGGCGGTTTGGAGCGAGGGGAGGCCTTCCCTCGCCCCGCCTGAGGCCGGCGGTTTGGAGCGAGGGGAGGCCTTCCCTCGCCCCGCCTGAGGCCGGCGGTTTGGAGCGAGGGGAGGCCTTCCCTCGCCCCGTCTGAGGCCGGCGGTTTGGAGCGAGGGGAGGCCTTCCCTCGCCCCGCCTGAGGCCGGCGGTTTGGAGCGAGGGGAGGCCTTCCCTCGCCCCGTCTGAGGCCGGCGGTTTGGAGCGAGGGGAGGCCTTCCCTCGCCCCGCCTGAGGCCGGCGGTTTGGAGCGAGGGGAGGCCTTCCCTCGCCCCGTCTGAGGCCGGCGGTTTGGAGCGAGGGGAGGCCTTCCCTCGCCCCGTCTGAGGCCGGCGGTTTGGAGCGAGGGGAGGCCTTCCCTCGCCCCGTCTGAGGCCGGCGGTTTGGAGCGAGGGGAGGCCTTCCCTCGCCCCGTCTGAGGCCGGCGGTTTGGAGCGAGGGGAGGCCTTCCCTCGCCCCGCCTGAGGCCGGCGGTTTGGAGCGAGGGGAGGCCTTCCCTCGCCCCGTCTGAGGCCGGCGGTTTGGAGCGAGGGGAGGCCTTCCCTCGCCCCGCCTGAGGCCGGCGGTTTGGAGCGAGGGGAGGCCTTCCCTCGCCCCGCCTGAGGCCGGCGGCAGACCAACTGGCCGAGGTGAACCGGGAGTCTCCGGTGGAAACTCTGGAGAGGAGCTGATGATCCCGCCTGCCTTCTGCTGTGGGCTCTGCTGTGTAGGGTACTGTGCATTCCCCGCATGCCTTCAGACCTTCCCCGACACAAATCTCCGCCGCGCACCGCTCGCTTTGTTGTCGTGCGCATTAAAAAGCACAACCGAGCCGCCCGGCCCAACGCAACGCGGGGCTCTGGTTCTGTGACGCCTTAGAGCGCACAACCTAACCAGCACGTGGACACAACACAGTCAGGTCACGCACTGTCACGTACTAGTGACGTCGTGTGTTCTGTTCAGAGGAATACTGGTTAAACCCAACGGGCCAAATACTAACTCGCCGGTCTACTTGAGTCCCAGTCGTTCTCTCCAGAGGTGTGGCGGACTCGGGTCTGCTTAGTGGACTCGGTCTGGCCTCCTTCTGCACACAGTGATGCATCTTTGCACATAAGAGGTATTTCTCGTGTATCCCTTAGCCAGGGGGAGCCTCTATCACGTGGATGTAAGCGTGTACTGGTCTTAACGTGTACTGGGGTTGTCTCGTGTACGTCTTCCGTCTCAACACGCGTCCCTTCCGGGACGGTTGGTGAAGCGGGGAGCCAGACCCTTTTGTAATAACTAGATTAACATAATCACCGTGAAATCGTTGTTTTTTTTAGGCGACTGTTCGTCCTGTGGTGGCGATAACATCTTTGCACCAGAGCCGCTGTGGAGGTTGGCTGGTGGTGTCTCCTCCACCTCCGTCCGCGGGGGGGAGGACCGCTGTGACCTTGGAAAAACAAGCCACCCACAGAATGACTGTGTCATCGCTGCCGTCATCCAATCTGGACCACACACACACACACAGAGAGAGTGAGGAGAGCCAGATCGGTGCTGGTTTGATGGGGGGGAGGATGCAGCGCTGGCCGGTGAAGACCAGATGGTCCTCCAAACTCCTGCGGAGGACCCAAGAGTGTGAGTCCTCATGACAGCACTGTCAGATCCTGTGTGTGTGTGTGTGTGTGTGTGTGTGTGTGTGTGTTGCACTCCCTCCCAAATCCCAGACCTGTGGACAGGATGAAATGAGCTGAAAGACCTGGAGACGGTGTCTCGACTTCTTCCACCATAAAACCGCCACCGAGCCACAGTTGTCTTTTTCAACACGCCTTCGGTTGTCAGCGGCGTCGTCCTCTTCGCCTTATGGCCTCGTGGGTCCTCGTGAGGCGCTGCAGCCCTAACAGAGCTGGACCCAACAGTCCACAGCGCCGTCCGAGGTGTCTTTTCACTGTGCTTTCTCTTCCACAAGCTCGCGTCTAACGGCGTCTTCTGCAGCAGCGCCCATCAACCAGCCGGCCTCCGTCTCCTACATGGAGCTCGTTGACTCGAGGCAGACGAGTGTAGATTCTACTGGAAGCTTTGTTCCTCAGCCCCCAGCTGTCTGAGAACCCTCCCAGCTGTACTCCCAGATTCATACTCCTCCTAGTCACAATCTCCACATGTCCTCCTCGTCCTCCTGATAATGGCTGGACTCGTTGACACGGTGATCGTAATGATAGAACTACTGATAGTACTGGTGATAGTACTAGTGATAGTACCGGTGATAGTACCGGTGATAGTACTGGTGATAGTACTAGTGATAGTACTAGTGATAGTACTAGTGATAGTACTGGTGATAGAACTAGTGATAGTACTGGTGATAGTACTGGTGATAGTACTGGTGATAGTACCGGTGATAGTACTGGTGATAGTACTAGTGATAGCACTAGTGATAGTACTAGTGACAGTACTGTTGATAGCACTAGTGATAGTACTGGTGATAGTACTGGTGATAAAACTAGTGATAGAACT